>NC_043004.1:37012417-37024917 GCF_006345805.1 Octopus sinensis
TTAATCTGCATCCCGGCGGTTGAAGTGGAAATTTCGAGAGAAACATAATTCACGATGCACACCTTGCATATAATATCATAAAAGAAATTTTACAAATCAGAATTTCAGCAGATAAATTTTATTCGTTGAAAATAGTTATCGTTATCGCTGAAACTTTCTAGAGAATAGGAAACAAATATCATCAAAGCAAAATTTGGATTCTATATCTTGGTAACGGCAGAGAGCGTGAAAGTGGAATTGTGGTAGTAAATTCTCCAAAGGTATTATAGTGTGACTCAGAACATCCAGCTGTGTGTGTGTGTGTGTGTGTGTGTGAAGGCACATGAAGAATTGACGTTAGATGCAACAGAGCAGACACAGGGTAATGTTTGTCTTCTAATAAAGATAAAGCATCAAGAAGTCTCTTGGTAGGATGAAGTAAACCGAGAAAAAAAGAGGGGGGAAGTGGTGATGGTGGGAAGATGAGCCTGTACGAGGAAGAGGGTGTTGCTGGCAGTAAAGAAGCTAGTGGGATGATGCTGACTGACATATGCCCATATTAAGAAAACGTTGAATCATACATAAACATATCGACTAGTTCGCCCCAATCCCATATTTTATATAAGAAAAATAGAAAGGAAGAGGCCCAAATGTTAAGCTGTTCTTAACGCTAACGTAAACAAAGTAGAAAAAATACATACAATGTGTTTTTGTATTGCTAGGGAAGTAGAGGAAGAAGGAGTGTAGATGACAGTGTATACATTATATATATATATATATATATATATATATATATATAGGCGTAGGGGTGGCTGTGTGGTAAGTAGCTTGCTTACCAAACACATGGTTCCGGGTTCAGTCCCACTGCGTAGCACCTTGCGCAAGTGTCTTCTACTATAGCCTCGGGTCGATCAAAGCCTTGCGAGTGGATTTGATAGATGGAAACTGAAAGAAGCCCGTCGTATATATATATATATATATATATATATATGTAGTACGTGTATGTTGTGTATCTGTGTTTGCCCCCACCCCCCAACATCGCTTCACAACCAATGCTGGTGTGTTTACGTCCCCGTAACCTAGCGGTTCGGCAAAAGAGACCGATAGAATAAGTCCTAGGGTCTTATATATATATATATATATATATATATATATACAATGTCTGTTTGTGATTACAGAGCTGATAAAATACTCATAGGTTTTATCAGCTCTGTACTCACAAGTACGTGGGAGGGGTATACATAAATTATATATGTATGTGATTCAGTGTCCCAGCATCGCCGCTGCTTAAAAACTATAACCGGTAAGCGACGAAAAATTAGATACTATGGGTGTGAATGTGTATAGAAAGATACATCTATTAATACACACCTATTTATTTCTATTAAGTGTGAGTGAATGAGACTTGGTTGTGTGGTAAGAAGTGCTTAATTTATCGACCCCGAAAGGATGAAAGGCAAAGTCGACCTCGGCGGAATTTGAACTCAGAACGTAACGACAGACGAAATACTTATTTCTTTACTACCCACAAGGGGCTAAACACAGAGGGGACAAACAAAGACAGACAAACGGATTAAGTCGATTATATCGACCCCAGTGCGTAACTGGTATTTATTTAATCGACCCCGAAAGGATGAAAGGTAAAGTTGTGCACTGGGGTCGATGTAATCGATTTAATCCGTTTGTCTGTCCTTGTTTGTCCCCTCTGCGTTTAGCCCCTTGTGGACAGTAAAGAAATAAGAATAGTTAACACGCTGGCCGGAATGCTTAGCGGTATTTGGCCTGTCACTACGTTCTG
The DNA here is from genome assembly GCF_006345805.1 of Octopus sinensis. Taxonomy (NCBI): domain Eukaryota; kingdom Metazoa; phylum Mollusca; class Cephalopoda; order Octopoda; family Octopodidae; genus Octopus; species Octopus sinensis. The sequence continues at coordinate 37,014,195 of NC_043004.1, forward strand.
AGTTCAAATTCCGCCGAGGTCGACTTTGCCTTCCATTCTTTGGGGTTGATAAATTAAGTACTAGGGTCGATATAATTGACTTGTTCCCTCCCCTCCAAAAAACAATTTCAGAATTTATGCCTATAGTAGAAAGTATTATTAGTCAGTAGCCCTATTTTTATCACGTACTTTTACTGCATAACCGAGCACAGCTCTATGTACCTTGAGTGTGTTCTGTGGTCTGTTGTGGTACTCAGAATGTGTGCGGTGCTTAGTTGTGCTAGTTTTTGGATGTTATATGTATTCGTAAGCCTTGGTGTCTTGGCTATGTATTTGTCTGAATGTTTTGTTCTTTTAATCGTACCTATTATTATAGGAATCGCTTCTGTTTTTAGGATCTCTTTCCAGATATTTGTATTTTGAGAGTGTCTCCGTTTCTTTTACAGACACATTGTTATCTGTTGGGATTGATACATCGATTAGAAGATATTTCTTTTCTTGGTGATCTCAATACACTACATTGTCTATCAGTAGGTTTGCGGAAGTGTATATGATGGGGAATGATCCTGTGAGTGTAGAAGTTTACATACTTATAATTGACTAGCAACACTTCAGGATTTCTTAGTTTCTGTAACTTCCATACATGAATACTTTATTTTGATGCAGTTTGATCTTGGAATAACTAAAGGAATTTTTCTAACTGATCCTTCTCCTCCCTGCCTTAATTACATTAATATGTTTATCTGAAATTGATTGAGGCCATTTGAGTATTGCATCATTTACTTGTTAAAAGCAAGGTTTTCTCGCATGATTAATTGTTCCCATTGGCTAAGCGCAAAAGATCGATGTATTGGGGAGAAATGAAAAGGAGGTGAATTGTGTCTTAATTCTTAATGTTATTAGCGAAATGGTTAGAACTTTCGTAAATTTTGGTTCTGGACAGCTTACTCCATTTCTTGGTTGAAGATTAACATAACTCTAGTGTTGTACACTATGGATATTGCGACGGGCCACTGGCAAAACTTCAGGTGTGTTTCTTGCAAATGAGCTAAATAAGTAACATATTAATGATTATAATCAGATTTAGAGAATATAGATTACTGGTCGTTATTTTACCAACCCTACAAACAGTCGAAACCAGTGTATTTCTAGTGCAGCACTTAAAGGGTTGTCACTAACTAGTGTAAGGCATTTAGTGAAGTCCTCTGCTATTTCTTCTCTACTACAACAACAACAACTGCTGCTGCTGCCGCTGCATGTAGTATTGTCCTAATATTAATCATATTGATTTCTTCCTTCCATCCACATTGTTTAAATGTGGAAAATTAGATTAGAGAGTGCCAAGCCTTTTCTCAGTTGCATAAAAAACTATAAATAATAACCATTTCCTCTCCTTGTTCAAATTTGTAACAGTGGTGTTGTGTAGTTGATTAAATCGACCCAGTACATGCTTGATTTATTGATCAGAGAGATGAAAGACAAAGTTGATTCCCATAGGTTTTGAAATCAGAACTAGAGGTATATAGTCATGTGCTTTCCTGTTTCTCCCTCTTAACCAGCTCAACATTAACGATAATCAATAATAATAATAACTAATAATATGTCTCTAGACACAAAAGAGTTTTGTAAAGAGAAATCAACTCAGTACACATTTGAAGTTGGGAGAGATGAAAGCAACGTCGACTCCGATGGGATTCGAACTCACTGCACTAGCCTATTAGATAATATCAATCAACTCAGTCGGATCTTAAGGCATGAGGCTAATAATCTGAGCTGATAACTTTATCTTTTTTGGTTGCAATCAAGGTCATGTATTTAATTGATGTGTGTGTGCGGTGTGCTTACTGCAAACTAGCAAAACCCGAAGAAATTCGTGGGTTCTGTCAGTAAAAATCGAGAATTGTAGCTCCTTGTTGTTGTGATGGAGACGACGGCGAATGAAAGGCAAGATAGAAAGAGATGGGGGGGTGAATATGGAAGAGGAGACAGTGACAGGGATTAGTTTAGTGAAAGGTAGGAGAAACAAAATAAAATGAAACGTCATTGATCGATACAGATATCACACACACACAAACACACATACACATACACACTGAGAACTGTAACAGTATGATGTGGTGATGATGTTGGAAGGGTATTCATCAGTGGATTTTTGTCTGTAGTAAGAAGCTGGCGGTGAACATTTTTATGATTTTAAAAAATACCGTATGACTGAACGTATGTAGTACCATAGTGGAAGCAAATGTTGCCACCGCCATCAATGCTACCGTGACAACCAACAACAAATAAAAAACGTCATTATAACAAATAAACATCACCACTGCCACCACCAGCATTTACCATTAACGTCTGATTTCCCTCCATTTTTCTCTGGCTTTCACTTTTGAGTTACTTCCCTTAAAGTGACACAAAAGGTAGCTAACAACGTACAATTGTATTAATATGAAAACTAAAAGCAACACTTAGTCGAATGATACGGCTTCAACTGAACATTCCTTTGTAAAATATTTTTCTCTAAGTCAGAGAAAGTGTACATTTTCAGTAAATATTTTGTGTATTCATTTTCATAGTGGCAAGTATATATATATAGGGATGGTATTATTAAAATACCATCACAAGTGGTAAGTGAATTATCAGCCGTACAGGCAAATTAATAAAATATATACATACAATATTAGATATGTACATATATATACACAAGGGTACTACATGAGTACCTATATTGTTAATGACAGAAGTCAAAAAATACTTCTGTACCACCGAATAGTCACACATCTATTACAGACAAGATAGGAAAAAATATCAGTGAACAATAATAATGTCTTACCTCAAATGGGTCAGAACAAGTAAATGCTGGTCAACATGGTACCGGTTTCGAAATTTAGGGCCACCTAGGCGCGTGATTTCTCATCAGCCAAAGTCCGCCAGCTAAATAACTACTAATATTCTCCCCCATCATTCTTGCGAAAGTTCGTTTGAAGTGACCAAGCACCGTACGAACAAATGAAATGCGTAAAATCATATATAAATAAATATACACACACACACACACGCACACACAAGTGAGTGTGTAAAATTCCTTATAGAAAGAAGGGTGCCATCGCAAATCAACAACCACGACATTCGTGTATAAGTAAGAAATGAATCTAATAGACATATATATTGTTAAATACTTCAATTGCTCTTTTCTGAAAGTACCGCCCTCTATATAATTAACTCTACATATACATGTTACGCCCCAAAAGTATCTTTTATCTCTTGCTTTTATCAGCCATCAGACTGTGGCCATGCTTGAGGAATTTTTAGTCGAATGAACCAACCCCAGTACATTTTTTTTAACGTGATACTTATTCTATCGGTGTCTTACGGAGGCGTAAACATACTAACATCGGTTGTCAAGTAGTGGTGGAGACAAACACAGACATAAAAACACAGTCACTTATATATATATATACACGATGGGCTTCTTTCAGTTTCCGTTTACCAAATCCACTCACAAGGCTTTGGTCGGCTCAAGACTACAGCAGAAGGCAATTGCCCAAGGTACTGCACGGTGAAACTGAACCCGAAACCATGTTGTTGTAAAGCAAACTTCTTACTACACGGTCACACCTGCGTTAAGTAGATTTTTTATATGCATTAGATATGAAATTGTGATTTCTTTTCTGTCTCTTGAAATATAGACGAAGAAATTAGATGATTTTTAGCAGCTTCCTACTTCGCATGACAAGGTAACAGAAAATATTATTTTCTACTCTAGAGACAAAGCCCGAAATTTTGGGCTAGTCGATTAGATCGCCCCCAGTACGCAACTGATACTTAATTTATCGACCCCGATAGGATGAAAGTTAAAGTCGACCTCAGTAGAATTTGAACTCGAAATACCGCTAAGCATTTCGCCCGGCGTGCTAACGTTTCTGCCAGCTCGCCGCCTTGGTAACAGAAAATATTGATAGTTTTCCTGCGTCAGATGATTGTTGTAACTTCCAGCATCACCTGGCAACTTTAGGTCACCTAAGATGAACATTTTCATACACTGTTACCGATTACGAACCAAGAATATCTTCCAATCACAATGCACCATTTATACCAAAGGGATATATATATTTACAGACTAAACCCAGCCCATTTGATTGCATTTCTGTGACAAGACAAACCATGCTGGAACTCCGAGAAAGAAATAAGTCTAAATCACATAATTATGCTAATATGTGCCTCGGCTGTTGATCTGAAATGGTACGTGTGTGTGTGCGTGTGTGTGTGTGTGTGTGTGTGTGTGTGTGTGTGTGTGTGTGTGTGTGTGTGTGTGTGTGTGTGTGTGTGTGTGTGTGCAAAGGATGAAAATGAACGAGGATGAAAAAGTTTGTCAGATGTGAGGTTTTAATGAGTGACTCTGGCAAACATACAACCTACGCGTTAATTTTTAAGAGAAAAATGTGTAGATTACACTGCTTCTTTGTCTACTTCCTATATGTTGCCCAAAGTTTAAGGTTACATCTACAAAGAGCTCTTTGAGAAGAAGAAAGATATACACTTCAGTTTTGGTTTTGGTTTTTTGTTTTCTTTTTCTTGTGTACGCTTTGGCCAAGCTTAGACCTCTGTCCTATATCGCATGACTAAACACAGCTAAACAATCATTTAATAGTCTGAACATTCATAGTCAACTTCATCAACAAACCCACGTAGCATTAGCAGACGCTCTGATATATATACACAGTGCTAGTAGTCTACGATTAACTCACATGAACATTAGGTCATTGGTGGACATATTTTACATTACGAATGTCCATAAATATTCACGTACATAAAGACATCTACATACATGGGCAGTATGAAGGAAAGAGAAAAAAAGGCGAAAAGGAAAATGGAAGAGAAACTGGGGAAGAAAGAGTGGAAGGAGGAGTACGAAGGAAGAGGATAAAAAAAAGGAAAGAAAACAGAGCGGAGAAAAAAAAAAGAAAGGGAAACAGGGAAAGAGAAATAAGTGAGAAACGCCAAAAAATAGAGAGGGAGAGAAGAAGAGAGAGAGAAGTAGGGAGACAGTTTTACGACTATTATAATTATTAGATTATAATAGTCATAATTCAATTTATGAGGTGAGTTTTTTATTTATTTATTCTTTTTGTCCTATAGAAAGTTTGAGCTAAAACATAAATAAAGAGAAAATTCTGAATACTGGTTATTTGTCCAAGTTCTCAGACTGGTATGATCAATAGCAGAACGGCCTGAAGTGTATATTAAGCAAAGACTATGATTTCCTTTTCAAAAACCGGGTAGTATTTAAAAAGCTGTGGTGTAGGTGTGCGCGCACACACACACACACACACATACACACACTATTCATAATTGATAATGAAGCTATTATGAGATAAAAAAATTTTTTCGCCTCATATTTCGGGTAAATAAAAGGAAAAACGGCTTCCTCCTGACTAAAAGCTATGAGTCAAGTCAAATGAAAGCTTATGACGCATCAAACACAGCAACAACTTTCAATGGACGGACGTTGGGGGAAAGGAACAAAGAAAATGTAATCAATTATTTCGATGCTGGACGTATTAAAACATTTCCAGATTTTACATTTTGGGGTTTCATTTGTTAACAGTTATTATGAAAACAATGAGACGAAAGGTGAAACTTAGCTGGGAGATCGTGTACTGGATTTCATTGACACACTCAGAAGGCAGAGATGGCTCTGTATGTTTAATTGGTCTGCTGTATCATTTCCGTGCGTGGATCCAACGAATCTGAACCGCATTTTAGGTGAAGTGTCCTCTCTCTCGCAGACTCGAGCACGGAAACTTATCTTAAGCTCGTTGTACACACGGACACACACACTCACATACACACATATTTAAGTATGTATGTATGTATGTATGTATGTATGTATGTATGTACATGACTTTTTGGAAGTGAATATCGAGCTATAAATAATAGCATGCAAACATCGGTTGAAATCCCCTTTTAGAGAGATGAAATATTGGAGTCTTCGGCTTTTTTCTGCCTAGAAGGGTTTTAAACCAAAAATTTTCATATTACTAATAGCTTCAGATATACTTCAAGAACCAAATACCCACAAAAAAAATTCCGCGTTCTCTCGACAGTTTATGAATTCTTATGAGGTCACCGATATATATGTATATCGGTCATGAATGAACATGGGATTGAACCTAGAATGTTGCCCTCCGAGGCACAAGTCCGGGCAAGGTTGTTTGTGGAAGGTCAGCAGTCGCCCATGGATACCAGCCTCCCCTCTCCACACACCACCGATTCTATCCAAGGGAAAGGCAAAGGGTTCGATCCAGCTTGGCACCAGTGATGTCGCAACACACTTACTACAGCTGAGTTAACTGGAGCAACGTGAAATAAAGTGTCTTGCTCAAGAACATAACAGGCAGCACGGTGCGGGAATTGAACTCACAACCTCAAGATCGTAAGCTCAACGCTCTAACCACTGAGCCATGCGCCTTCACACACACACACACACACACACAACACACACACACACACACACACATTATATATATATATATATATATATATATATATATATTATATATATATATATATACATGACAGTTGAAACCCTCCTGTCACAACCTGGGACCTTGAAGACTGATTTAATGCAAGAAAGTATACTAGTCCCTTAATATTTGATATTCAATAGTTCATCTATTCAAAAGCTATGAGTCAAGTCAAGTGAAAGCTTATTACGCATCAAACACAGCAACAACTTTCAATACTTCATTTCATTTTACTATATATACTATTTATACTATATATTCTATATTCTACATTAATATTATAAAGAATATAAATAAAACATAAAAAACAGAGTTGGAATTCCTTTGAATAATATATATACATATATATATAGTCAATCCAAACATGAACAAGCAAGAAAAAACAACAACGCGAGGGCGTAGAATAAGTACAGTGTTATTGGATGCTCAAGAAAGGAAAGAAAAGAGGATTTCACGTTTCGAGTGGAACTCTTCATCAGAAATATAGAAAAAGTCCAAAGAAGGGAAGACGGAGAAAGAAAATCGCCAACGATACACTCGCGGTCACATATTGAAATGATACACACACACACACACAGACACACACACACACACATATATATATATGTAGGCGCAGGCATGGCGTGTGGTAGGAAACTTGATTCTCAACCGCGTGATTTCAGGTTCAGTCCCTCTGTGTGACACCTTGGGCAAGTGTCTTCTACCATAGCTTCGGGCCGACCAAAGCCTTGTGAGTGGATTTGGTAAACGGAAGCTGAAAGAAGCCAGTTATGTATGTGTGTCTAAGTTTGTTTGTCCCACCCACCCACCATGACCGCTTGACAACTGGTGCTTGTGTTTAGATCCCCGTAACATCATTGGTTCGGCAAAACAGACCGATAGAATAAGTTCTTTGCGATTTAAAAAAAAGTCCTGAGGTCGATTTGTTCAATTAAAACCTTTCAAAGTAAAAGAATAAAAGCATATATATATATATATATATATATATATACTGCAGTGTTCACTATGACAAATGAAAAGCAGCACTTGGTGCAGAAACAGATATATATTTGTTAGAAGTTGCAAGTTTCACATTGTGGCACACAGTTCCTCGTTGCCGATCTTTAGGCGACTAAGATCAATTGAACAAAGGGACATACAATAGAAAATGTAAAAAGAATATTTGGAGGATTTTGAATTACTCTTGGAGGAATTCCAATACAATAAAAGAAGCGATTTTGGGGGAAAAGCGTATGACGACGGAGATTGTGTGTGTGTGCGTGTGTGTGTGTGTGTGTGGAAAGCGAAATTAAATGGGTGTTGGAAATACTAGTACATGGATAGAATTATGAATCTCTCTATATATAAACGGCAGTTTGTCTGTCTGTGTGTCTGTTCAGGTTGTACCCTCACCCTGACCACGGCTTTCAACCGATTCTGATGAAACTTGATACACACATAGCCCAATGTCATAATTCAAAACTAACGCAGCGAAAATTTTGAAAAGTTCCCCCAGTTCTGAAAAAAAATTGATAAATTCGACATGGGGTCGAGAATCTAAGCTTTTTATATGCAACATATTTTCTGTTGTAGTTTTCGCAACTTGCAATCGATTTTCACCAAACTCATGGTGAAGCTTAATGCTACCCAAAGAAACTTAATTCTGACGTTAGTTTTTCATGCAATACCTTACCATCAGAAAAAATCGATAAAATCATGCCATTTTGTGAAATCGCGTTCAAATTCAAGATGACATATTTTCGACAATATCTTTCAGAAATTGGCAGGAATTCTTTTTTAAATTCACACCGAGCATCATGTCTGCTCCAAGGAGCTATATGGCCCTTTTTATTCCAATAGGATACTTTATTACTGGAAAAAATCGGTTAATTAAATCATATGTGGCACACATAGCAAACCGCTTTGTGTATTAAACACAAACCACAGACTGTCTAGGGGAAGCAACTCGACCTTTTTAACTCTCTTGGGAGGCGCAATGATGTTTTCATGTTTTCGCCCAAAAGGACAGCTAGGAACATCGTATACACAGAAGTATTCCAGTGAAGAGAAGACATTGCAACCTACACATGCGCCTTCGTTCCCTAGAGGGAAAGGACTAGATTGGGATTAGTCGTTGCCTATTAGGGGCTCTTACATACCCGGGCAACGCCGGGCTATGCTGCTAGTTTAAAATAAATGTTGATTAATTAAATATGTCGAAGCTTGCAAGGGAGATGATGCATAAGAGAAAATAAATGAGATAAAATTCCTTTAAAAGAGAATATCATGACTGGAGACAAAAATCATGAAGTTAGCATCAAGATCCACCATTTATGACACTTGCATGTGATAATACCGGGTGCATGCTTACAAGTTGATAATATCCCAGATTCTTTTCGAAATTTCAGAACAAAACGAGAAGCTTTTCAGTAACATGCCCAGTAAAGCACTTCAGCATTTAATTTCAACTTCATTCATTCTATCTCTTATCGGTACACGTTTGTATCTTTGAACTTGTCAAGCGATCAAAACAGATTCCGTATTCCACTAACTCACCCCTGGATGGCTGACGATTGCACGCTTACACGAAACCTAAGATTTCAGGGCGCTCCAGACAGAACTCTACATCAACATTTTATGTATCAAGTTGTGTGTATGTATGTGTTTGTTTGTACAAATTGTGACCAGATATTTTTAATATAACATATGTATGGCAGTATGTTTGTGTGGCAGGAGAGAGTCTTTTTTAGTTTTTTTTTTTTTTTTAGTTTTATATTTGTGTGTGTGTGTGTGTGTAATGAGATGCATACGAGCGCTTTAGATTATTTGAACTTTCTGAATCATAGAACCTGAAATTTAATTACTTCTTCGGAATAAAATGAAAATTCATTGACCAATCTACCAGCAATGATCTGTACGTATGCTGTTATTCATATTACTAACACTGTAGCGAGAAATTAAAGAATTTAAATATTGTTCGCCATGTATGAAACATTGACGGAGGAATGAGTTGTGGCCAAAATGACATCCGGAAGCGTATGACATTAAACATGACAGGACATACAACTGGTATAATTAAACCATTTAATTCGAAAATGATATCAATCTATTTCACATACATATTGAATCAGTAAAAGTGGGGGAATGCAAATTAATTTTAGTCTTTGAATTTCCTCCCCCACCTTACTCGTTTTAATAGCTTTTAATACTTTCTTCTTTTAAATTCAATTTAACGAATTGCTTTTGAAGTTCGATTACTGCGGGCAATAGTTACTCACAACGGAAGTAGTGAAACAGCTGATGTGTTTTGCGGTTCCCCTCTTCATCTGGTGATCAGCTTTTGATTTCCTGTAATTGTTGAATAATAACAGGCTTCCAGACATCAGACGTAATAAATTTGACTTTTCTTCCACCCCAACCTTTACTTAGTTTACGTCGAAAATTTAATTGTATTAAATAGAATGATATTAAGGCTTCTATTTTCTATCGAAATTAATATTGATTTCTCCAACCCCACTAAGAATATTTTTAATGCATTATCTTACACTAATGTTTAAAAGAATCAAGACTTGTTTAACATTTTCATTTTAAATTTCGTTCAAGGAAGATGGGTTGGAGATATCGAACTAAATTTAATGAGCCTAAAATGAAAATTAATTCTTTTTTAGTGAAAAATAGGAGAAAATTTGTGATCCCTGTTTTAATGAAAACTGCATCACAACACAAACGACTTTCAATTAATATCGGCTTTATAAATTCAATACATTCTGATAATCGATGCTTATATTCCATGTTCCTAGTTAATATCAACAGATCAAAAATATACTCAACTCTTTTGATTCAGTTCCCAGTTTATTGTAACCATTGTTCTTTAGTTTTCAATAGAAAATAATAAAAAATTATTATACACACAATAATGCCTATTTATAGCATTTTATCCCCATCTATGTATGTATACCCCCATTAAATGGACAACAGTTGTACACTTAAAAACCTTCAACTCGCAATTAAGCCCAGTTTATATTCATCGTAAGATTTTTCTTTGTATCTTTTGTCACAGTTACATTTTGGACATTACTGTCTTCCAAAATACTTGTACAGCATTCCATGATTTAGATATCTTTCCATTATTCCCAAAATTATATTTGTGCAAAATTTCTCATGTTCGAAGTTTTTGATGGTGAATTACATTGAAATTGCATCACTTAACGCTTCTTATCTAAGAACTTTATTCTTTTTATGGA
>NC_043004.1:37029917-37039917 GCF_006345805.1 Octopus sinensis
CAATTCGATAATTTGATAAAAGTAGGTTACTTTAAAACAAATAGGGTAATCCTAATGAAAAACGTAATTAATGATGAGATTAATTTTCATTTTGAAACTAATTATCAGCCTTTATTTATTAAATGAAGATTGCAGTCAGTATTTTAGAATGTCCTGTTACTGTGATTCATAATTTGACTGGGACTTAGCAGTCAGAGGAATATGATTATTATTTAGTCCCAGACTCATGTCGGCCATTGTTGGGGGAAACCTAGTATTAAATGCATTGAAGCCGTCACTACTCTGTTTTTATTTCCATAAGGAAGAGTGAATTTCGAACTATATTATCGAAAATGTTCCTTTCTGAAAACTTCCTTTAAATTGGAATGATATTTGGCTGAAATTGAGAAAACTGAATTGCTTTATATTTCTAATTTAGCGCTTCTTAAATCAAACACACGCCTATGAGTGTGTGTGTGTGTGTGTGTGTGTGTGTGTGTGTGTGTGTGTGTGTGTGTGTGTGTGTGTGTGTGCGCGCGTACGTGCATAAAAATACAAACATACAGACATATATTATATGTAAGCATATACCTGAACCTCTTGCACGATTAAGCCCAGAAGTCGACGAAACAATTATGCATATATATATATATATATATATATAATATATATATATATATATATATATATATATACATAATTGTTTCGTCGACACAATTCTCCATAAACGTTACGTACTTAAATTCTTCAAAGGCGGCAGAATTCAGCTTCGTAGCAACAGATAATTCAATGAATAAATTTAGTAAAATTTAAGAGATGAAGTATTAAATCTGTGTGTGTGTGTGTGTGTATGATACAGGATGTATACAATTCGATAATTTGATAAAAGTAGGTTACTTTAAAACAAATAGGGTAATCCTAATGAAAAACGTAATTAATGATGAGATTAATTTTCATTTTGAAACTAATTATCAGCCTTTATTTATTAAATGAAGATTGCAGTCAGTATTTTAGAATGTCCTGTTACTGTGATTCATAATTTGACTGGGACTTAGCAGTCAGAGGAATATGATTATTATTTAGTCCCAGACTCATGTCGGCCATTGTTGGGGGAAACCTAGTATTAAATGCATTGAAGCCGTCACTACTCTGTTTTTATTTCCATAAGGAAGAGTGAATTTCGAACTATATTATCGAAAATGTTCCTTTCTGAAAACTTCCTTTAAATTGGAATGATATTTGGCTGAAATTGAGAAAACTGAATTGCTTTATATTTCTAATTTAGCGCTTCTTAAATCAAACACACGCCTATGAGTGTGTGTGTGTGTGTGTGTGTGTGTGTGTGTGTGTGTGTGTGTGTGTGTGTGTGTGTGTGTGCGCGCGTACGTGCATAAAAATACAAACATACAGACATATATTATATGTAAGCATATACCTGAACCTCTTGCACGATTAAGCCCAGAAGTCGACGAAACAATTATGTATATATATATATATATATATACATAATTGTTTCGTCGACACAATTCTCCATAAACGTTACGTACTTAAATTCTTCAAAGGCGGCAGAATTCAGCTTCGTAGCAACAGATAATTCAATGAATAAATTTAGTAAAAATATAAATTGTAAGTTAAAACGTGATTGGAGAAAAGATTTGGCAATTGTATATTAATTAGAAGCAATTTGTAATTCTAGTGATTTCGTTTGCTTTGCATGAAAGTGAGGAATTAGTTTTTCATTTTAAAATTTGACTAAATAAGGTTAAGAGTTACCATTTTAATTTTTTCAATCAACTAATTTTTTTCTCTACATCTATCACAGTCAACTTATAAACAATGTCTCGTCCCAAATATTTAGTACAGAGGAATATAAAGTTGTTGAAACTTTATTAATGTACCAACTTTCTTGAATCTATTTATGACGAATTTGGTCAAAAAATTATTGGTAGAATTATCTCGGGGATTCTGAGTAATTTTTCCTGTGCATCATTCACAGGGAGGGAGCGACGGAATTCTATATCCTTATTGATTTCTTTAATAACGACCACTTGTGGTGAAGTGGGAGCCTAAAATATCACTGATGTTTCATGTTGCTTGCCGTGCAGCATTAGTAATTTGAGTGGGAAATCACTGTAGGATATGAAAAAGGAATTTCAAACTCGAATAACAACTTGGTGACTAAACACCTCCAAGTGAGACAAACAAAATGAAATTTTAACCGCAGTTAGAACTGAACTGTTACCCTGCATTCCGTTATACATAAATTGACACCAGTTGAAATAAATTACCAACCAGTTTTTTTTTTATTTTTATTATGAATCTGGAATAACTTTATAGATTAAATGACGATTCTTTCAGTGAAGTATGTCTTCGCGACGTGTCACTAGTGTTGTGTTGATTCCTGTATAAAACATCTTGATTCCTTTGTCTGGAAATATTTTCAGATTAGTTTTGTTCTAGAATATACAGGTAATTATGCTATCCTAAATGAGGTAGCCATTGCATTCTTAATGGACTGTATTTGCCTCTTAGCTGCAGGAGAAGAAAAGGCTTTGTACTATTCCTTCGTTAGCGGCAATTGAGAACGATAAAAGAGGGAGATAATTATCAGTAGAACTTAATTTCAGTGAAAATTCAATTTCCGCATTGAAAGGAAAATTAATCATAAAACAGTTTGATGTGTTGGCGCCTCCGTTTCTAGAAACTCCTCACGAGTTATAGAGTTGTTATTCACAGTGCTAAGATTTGAACAAGCTTGAGTAGAAAACAATTCGATGGAATTCATAAATTAAGCGTGAGCGGTAACCAAGTTTTATAATTGTTACTGTTTCAAGTAAAATCCAAAAATATTTTGACAAATATTTTCAGTTCTGAATTACCAGGATTCATGGAAATGATTCTTGTTAAAATCAAACTTAAACTTAAGACTGTAAATATTGGGGCTGAGGGGAGGGGGTAGGCATTTCAATTCAGTTGTTTCTAAACAAATTTCTAAAATTTAATGAATTGACTATCCAATAGATTCTTAGGCATTTATTTTTTGTTCGTCATGGAGAGATAAATATGAGTTTATAGAGATGGGGAGGAAGAAAGAATAAAGAGAATGAGAACGTGTGTGTGTGTGTGTGCGCGTTCACGCGTGTTTATATAGACACCCCTACACCCCACAAACTTACAATATATGCGTGTGCATCCTCATTTTGACCATTGTTAAAGAACTTACCCTGTTGAGATTAATTTTTGCCACAGTTGATGATCTGCGGTCTTTACTACAACTATTAGTGTAAGTGTCTCCTCACAGGTAAATACAAAACAGAATCATTGATCTCTTCAAACCACCAATAAAAAGACAAAGCCTGACTAGCAAACCGATGGTTTAGACGGTAATGATTGCTTATTGATGGTTTTGGTTCAAATAACTAAGTGTCTGACACCAACTTCAGAATAAACAAACTCGACCCTACTCTAAGGCATCTTAAGCCAAGTCATTTTCTATATCCTTTGAGTGCCGAATGGTTTCACCTAATATCTGATGAACAACAGCAAGTGCTCAAAAATGAAGAGAACATATAAACCGGGGAACTCTTCAAAAAGTATTCACCTTGCGATGACTTCTTATGTGCACCGAGTTGCAAGATTAGTGTACTTCAAAAAAATCCTGAAGAGCAATACTCTGCATACCACAAATGGTTATACATGGGTGCTTCCTGTAAACTTGAGAATGATGATAGTATTAACGCAAAAAGCATAATGATGATAGTATTAACTGCCAAAAAATGTCAAGTTATTCCCTTCCATTGCGATACGATTTTGCAGTTAAAACAAGATATAATACAAATCATTGGAAACACTGCCCTGTGATACATATAATGACGCTGTTGTTAAATACAGGTTAGCAACGAAACATTCTCCTCAAAGCTTCTTCCAAGTTCAAACAAACTATATTTGGGACAAAAATAGACAAATCCTGTCCACGAAATGTGAACATCTCCTCCGAAACCAGTAAGAGTATATCTAAGAACAACTGTTTCAAAATCTACAACTACTCTCTTCTGATTAGAAATTATGTTTTTATTTAGTGTACTCTATTATGTTTGTAAAACCTTTTAAGTAGCAATCTAGAAAAGCCAGGGTTTTCAAAGAGAGTAACCATCTAAAAGGCACTTTACGAAAACAATCTGAAAGCAGAACAGAAAAAATATGCAAGACTTTACTAAAGTTCAGTGTTTTAAAATTCATCTCTATTGTTATTCAAATTCAAGTGACAGGCCTTTGTTTCCTTTTTAAAAACAACTCCCCCTAAGTAAGAACTCAATTAAGAAAAGACCACATACGTATTGCATACATATATTTACTTGCACAGACATATGTACGTATTTATGTATGAATGCATAAGTATGACTGTGTGTGCGTGCATGTGAGTATATTAGAAAGCCAGAGTGTAGGTTAAAAAAATGTGTTTACATTCTTATTTACCCATGGTGGAATCTTCGTAATCTTTAAATTTGTTTTAGTTCTCATTTATATTGTTGTGTACACACACACACACACACACACATATATATATATATATATATATATATATATATATATATATATATATATATAGAAAATAGTAAAAAGTGAAAGAACTACAGAAGGCTTAAAGGTTAAAAAATATATATATTTGCGTCAATATGTCTGAAGAATATTAAAAAAATGTTTCTTACAATGACATAGTTTAGAAGAAAGACCGGTTTCGCGTTTAGCTTTTCAAATTTCTTACGACGTTATATATATATATATATATATATATTATATATATATATATATACACATACAGACTCTCTCAAAGTCAGGAGATCGACAACAGTAAATCGAGAAAAATCAGAACTCTACCAAATGCAGTTGGATTTCGAAATGTAGAATCAAAAGTTCCAGAGAGAATTTAACTTGTGGAAGATTTCTCATGTGGCGGGAACATAGCGACCACTTTTCAAAAATATCAACGTTTCAAAACACTTCTGAAATGTTGATTATATGTGAATGTTGATTATATCTGAAATGTTGATTATATCTGAAATGTGAATATATCTTAAACGTTAAATAACTCAGTTTATTTACATCACTCAGTATTCAAATAGATTTGGAAATGTTTCCTGAGCTACTTCAAGTCAATATTGTCAGAGTTAGTCGAGCTTCTTCCAACAAAATGCTTCCGACCGTTTTTATAAGGTTTCCGTTATCCGAACACGGCTTCTCATGTTTAACAGTTATCTCTTTCCAAAAATCATTTTTACGTAATTTTCTGTTTCCCTCTCTCTCTACTCCTTCTCTCTCTGTTTCTCTGCCTTTCTTTCTTTCTCCTATACTATCTCTCACTCCCTCTCTTCTAAAATTTGACACATTGGAATCAATTTCCTCATATCTGAAACGTTTTTGATATTCTTTTCGTCAGAGCTATTCATCATATCCTGAAATATGGATAGAAATGGAACTGCTAAGTAAGGATTAACTGACTAACAAAATACACACACACACACACACACACACACACACATACACACACACACACATACACACACACACACACACACACCACACACACACACACACATAGAAGGCGCCTTTGAAGTTGAGTAGCAGTTAAACTAGTAAAAAAATGCTAACACACTGCAAATATATAATTTGATTAAAACAAAATTGTTATGGTGGCTAAATGTATGTAGTTGAAATAGTTGTGGCACCGTTTAGAATGACTGCTTATTTAAGAAGATAAATGCGTTACTAAAGCCGCAAAGTACACTATTATAAAAGTATTTCTCCCTCATCTCACATTGTATTCAACAATCACACACTGTTATATCTGTATATGTTGCCAAATGTTGATGAATGCCTGACCTTACACCGCTTTTATCATTACTAAAGAAAATGACTTGAAGGATACTTGTGGGGTGTTGTCCTCGGCGGATGCGTTTTAATTATAAAATAATATTTATTTATGTTTAAAATCAGCTGACTTGCAGAAATGTCATCATCATCTATTTTTATGTATACTGAGCAAGCGGAATAAAGTGCTCTGCTAGCGACTCGAAAATAAGGTATGAAAATTTAATATTTCGGTCTATACGTCAACACAGTCTCTATTCACACTGCTATGCTTCATGACTTTTTAATCAGACTGCAGTTGCAACTCTTAGTAATTTCTGTTACCCACGAGAAATACATTTTATGAAGTCGAAAACCTCACCTATTTTAGTCAAAAGCCTTCGTATTGATCATGCCCTTCCCAGCCGCACTAATCAATAACCATCTAATACATGCCAATAAGAATGACTGCAAAGAAACAATAATCGAAGTTTACATTTCCTTAACAGCCATTGTTTACATATTAGATGACGCCATGAAATTTCTTAAGTGCTTACAATCAAAGCCAAAGAAAACTAACGCTAATTGCAGGCGATGTTGTGTGGTTACCGTTGGCTGAATAGAAATTTATGTTAGCTGGATAGAAGTTTGCTTTTATTGCTGTTTACAGGTAATGACAAATTCCGTGAAAATTATTCACTGCTCTTTTATATCTTATATTCTAAACCACTAGAAACTTTATCTTTCATTTCTTAAACTAACATCGTATCTAGTGTTCTTTTAATACAGATCATTGATATCACTTCTAAAACACATTCGTAGAAAGTTGATCAAATAGAAATATCTTCCACGTCTTTATACTGTATACAACTTAATCATTATCATCATCATCGACGTAATATGGTAACGTTGTTCAAGAGAAACGTTAGGGACGTCGAGTAAAAGGTTTTCACTAATCTTCCCTTCAAGGGTTGACAGTGCCAAGGGGGCGGGGGAGTCATATATTTCGGCGAAGAGGAAATACTTTGTTTTTATAATTATTATTACTATTTTTTTATCATTATTTTTAAATCTTGTACCCGGTGTCAACCGCCGCTGTGACTCCGCCCATGCTACACCTTTGCTTTTGTGTTTTATGTTCAAAAGTTAAATAAGACTTATGTGGTCTCTCAGTCTTTAGGACTGATAAATTAAGCGCTAAGTATGTACTACAGTTAATACGATCTAATCCAGTCTCTTACAAATGTGTGAGTTTCTGCTTATAAAAGGAACAATGGCGACAGAGTTGAATGCTGGTAAAAGTAGGTTGGTGAATTGGGTGTATAATATTTCGTTTCAACTCCTTTAGTTTTCTCTCCTGATTACAAATCGTATCAATAATACAGTGTGTTCGATACAATTAACTTTCTGCCAATCTAAAATAAATTGTAGAAAGATATCTGAGAAACTGAAAAGAGCATTTTCTAGTTCAAACCTAACTCGTGTTAATTTCCGTTAAAATAATTTTGTTTAATTAACAAAGACAGGCTTAATTATTAATATATGCCTAACTTCTGCTACAACAATTAAAAGAAAACGATTATTCAAATGATGGGAAAATCGCGCAGACATTGATGCACGCTTCATGTACTATAATCAGTGGATGGTTTTAGGATGGGCAGAGAAATCGGTGGATGGATTTGGGATCGACAGGGGAAAGGTTTAGAGGGGGTTTTTTTCTTCTTTTTCTGTGAGGGAAATTAGTTTTCAGTGAAGCCCAATTTAAACTGGGAAAGTTGTGCATTATAATATAGTTTATGTAAGGAGTTTTTTTATGAAATTAGTGTATGCAGACGTATGTCTCTTTTCAAACCAAACGTTGAAGCGAAAGAAAGACAGCATGAACAGCAGTCTGTTTGTTCAGTTTGTTAGAACAAGACAGGACACGTAGGACAGTGAACAAAGAAACAGAACAATCAGTATAGACGTGCGGATGTGTGAGTAATTCTCTTTCCGCATCACCCACGTGCACATGCAGGACAACACGCGCACACACACACACACACACACACACACACACACACAACATATGTATATATATATATATATATATATTTACATGTGCTTGTGTATGTGCTAATAGTGATTATTAGTGATTTTAGTGAAGCAATAAGAGCGTGACAAGAGAATGGGAGGAAAGTCAGTGAATGAAGTAGAGAATGAAGATAATTAAAATATCATGTTATCAATACGTATTTTATAGTTTGAGTAAATATTTGTTCATATCAAATTAACGCTACATAAATACTGATGCAAGCGAGCGTGAAGAACAGATTTTCTTCATCAGAAGAACGACTATTTTTTTTTCTGAATGGAAAGATGTGATGATTAAGACATTGGTGAGAAAAACTCGTAGAAACTACACAACAAAAAAAAAAAAAATCATAATGATTGGCGGTTGGAGGTTATGAACTGAAGACTGAAATGTGGCGGTAAATATTACAAAGATTGAAATTCAGTTATTTGAGGTTTTCATAATAATAAAATTTCGCTTGAGTTGTATGTAGATGTTGAAAAGGTTCAATCCGTTATAATGGACGGTTCTGCATTCATGTGGTGTATAAAGTCGAAGGAATTACAGAAACGACAAGACATCGAACACACATTTCAAATTCAGATTTATTCATCAAAGTGATTTGTCGATACGACAGATGAGAACATTTGGAGCTCAACACGTAATGGCATTGACCTTGTCACACCAAAAGGAGTTGAGAAGTCAATAAAGGACTTACGCAATGTTATGCCGCCAAGACCCCATCAAAATATAAGCTAAAACAAATAAAACTTTAAACGAAATGTTAAAGATGACAATCACAAGGAAATAAGTTCACTTTTGTTAGTTATTCTATGAAATTATTAGCTTCAGACTAATATAGCTTAAATTATATACTTTTTAGTAAGGTAGGATACACAAAGGAAAAATATGGAAGAAATTAGTTCTTCAGAATACAGTTACATTGACCACTAGCTAACACACCTTTCTTCACTTGTTTGTCCCACCCCCGTGTTTTCTCTTCCTGTTTTTGATTTGACCTTACAAACACATTTCCAATGTTTAAGTCACTCCAGAAAAAGACCCTCGATCCAATAACACCGTTTACAAGAATGACCAAATATAAACACCATTGGAACTCACACACAAGGCGCAGGAAACTTACATATGCACCATTCTGCTTAAATAATGGACTGCAAATACAACATCCTTACGTATCTCAATTCTATTTTCATCCCTTCACTTCCTTCTGTATTTCATATCTTCTCTACAATAATTATTACTTAAACATTTTCTCGCACCGTCTCTGATGAAAGGATATATAAAATATCCCAGAAACAGTTGTAAGACCTCTATATAAATGTTCTGAAAACTATTCACAGCCTTGGATTTTTTATCTCATTCTGTTAATTATTATTATATATATATATATATATATATACATACATAGTGAAAGTAATTGAAATTGAAACCATATAATAGTGAAAGTATTATATCACTTTACAATAGAGATGTTATTGTTTCACTTTTGACACGTAATACCGAAACAGCGTAAGGGATAAAATATTGCTCTCGGCTTGCATTAGGCAAGACATCGATAATCTTTTTGGCCCATGACACTCCATGGATCCTAAGTAAGGGATGTATAAAATTTGACTGAAATCAGTTGGGTAGTTCTCGAGTTTTAGTGATGCACACACACACATACACATTCTCAGTTTTATATATGTAGATGGTATGGCTACATTTTTTGATGACAAGCAATAGTGAACCCAGGATAACCGGACAATGCAACGTGTTGCTTCTTACTTAAATTATCTGCCTAAGTGTGTAGAAAGAGAATGAGCATCGATTTAGTTAAGAAAGCAGAATTAACAGAAAATACTTTCGTAAATGACAAAATTAGGACAATGGCGGTGTGGTCAGTTAAGCATAACTCTGCCCCGAAGAAAATGGGCCTACATCGATAGTTGAGAACCAAACTGGAGCTAACTTTGACAACAACAGCTACATTAGCAATGTTCGTTACAAAATAACTGAAAGCTAATTTATTTCATTTCTCTCTCGTAAATAAGACAGAAAAATACTAAAGGGGTGTTAAGTATTGTTCAGTAATATTAAGCAACAAATTAATTTTCAACG
>NC_043004.1:37044917-37062417 GCF_006345805.1 Octopus sinensis
AAATTAAAATAACAATAAAATACCAATGATTAAGTAAATAGCAAAAAATAACAAAAAAATAATAAAAACATTTTATTATTTTTTGCTATTTACTTAATCATTGGTATTTTCTAGATGGTGTAATTTAATTGTTCATTTTGAATTGATAAAAGGTGGTTCTTTCTAATTTTATACATATATATATATATATTGATGTATTTCGGGATGGTCTTTCTTTTCTGGCCAAATAAACATGCGCTATATATTTTTTCTTAACTCGTTTATTACTGTTCTTATTTTATTATTTTAACTCATGTCCATTGTCTGGAAATTCTTCGTCACACATCTGTGACCGCTTCAGCGACACAATCGTTTTCGTGTGTGTTCTTGCTCCACTTACTCCACTCCGTTCTTCTAAAATGTGTATCCTTATGTGCGCATATGTTTGTTTTGTGTCCCTGTTTGTGTGTGTGCGCGTTTTAACTCGTTTATTTACCTATTTCATGTTATTTTCATCGTTGGTGACGTCCTTTACCCATATATATATATATATATATATGTATATATAACAGTATTGTGTTGCATGGAAGGTGTCATAAGAAGTGCAATTCAGGTCAAGAATTACAAGGGCAAACAGGTATACTCAACCGTCTATGGATTAGGAAGTGTTTAACAAGGTGCCTCAGTCACAGGGGTTATTTACTTTATGTTTGTTTTGAGTGGGTTTAACGCCATAATAGATATCGAATTAAAGCTTAGTAAATATATATACAGTATATTGGCAATGTTAATAAGAGAAGTAATTCATGCATATATATATACATATATATAATATATATATATATATATATATATATATTATATATATATATATAGTGACGTATATTTGCCATCTCAATATGGCTACCCCTAAGGGTGGATGCTACTGTAGTTTTTAGCCCCAGGAGGACACATTCCTCCAGCTGGCCATAGACACACTTTCTGTGTCCTGTCAGTATTTGCAAAGGGAAGTCATCCTTCCCGTCTTCAACTTATGATACACACGGACTCGAGTTTCGAGGTATTGACATCTCGTCAGCGTGTGACAATCATAGTTGTCGGCGAGAATTAGATTTCCTTCACAAATACTTATACTTTTTCCAGCGTCCACTGTCGCTGATATTGAAAAAGTGAAATCAAACAATGATAAATATCAGAGTGAGTTATATACAGTAGCGGTAACACATCGTGACGTATATTTGCCATCTCAATATGGCTACCCCTAAGGGTGGATGCTACTGTAGTTTTTAGCCCCAGGAGGACACATTCCCCCAGCTGAAGACGGGAAGGATGACTTCCCTTTGCAAATACTGACAGGACACAGAAAGTGTGTCTATGGCCAGCTGGAGGAATGTGTCCTCCTGGGGCTAAAAACTACAGTAGCATCCACCCTTAGGGGTAGCCATATTGAGATAGCAAATATACGTCACGATGTGTTACCGCTACTGTATATAACTCACTCTGATATTTATCATTATATATATATATATATATATATATATATATATATATATATATATATATAGGCGCAGGAGTGGCTGTGTGGTAAGTAGCTTGCTAACCAACCACATGGTTCCGGGTTCAGTCCCACTGCGTGGCATCTTGGGCAAGTGTCTTCTGCTATAGCCCCGGGCCGACCAATGCCTTGTGAGTGGATTTGGTAGACGGAAACTGAAAGAAGCCTGTCGTATATATGTATATATATATATATATATGTATGTGTGTGTGTGTTTGTGTGTCTGTGTTTGTCCCCCTAGCATTGCCTGACAACCGATGCTGGTGTGTTTACGTCACTGTCACTTAGCGGGTCGGCAAAAGAGACCGATAGAATAAGTACTGGGCTTACAAAGAATAAGTCCCGGGGTCGATTTGCTCGACTGAAGGCGGTGCTCCAGCATGGCCGTAGTCAAATGACTGAAACAAGTAAAAGAGTAAAAGAGTAAATATATATATATATTACGACTGCTGTGCACTTCTGGATTCCATATACTATAACAGTTTACAAAACAATCTACTTTTATTCAGAAATCGTTAACTACTATTATTACCTCTGGGCTACATAATACAGATAATTATTTATCTGTGCACCTGTCAGTAAAAACGAAAGAATCTAGTCTTTTTATTCGCAAAATAAAACACACACACCCTTTAATTTCGCTCAGATTGCTTTTAGTTTTGGTGTATCGATGCAACTCTGAATTTTGGTTACGATCAACTGATTGCTTTATTTCGTAAATTAAAGAACCTGGTGTTATTTGAAATTAAAGTTGGGAAATATGGGTAATTTTAGCCAATCAATAGACAGCGTTACCATGACAACCGCACGCTGTGTTGTGGTTCACCTCACTGTTGTCTGTACCACACGTTGTTCTATGTTGATTTTTCACATTTAATTCTTCACATCACGAAATTCTTTTCACCCACATACTTTGTTTTAATTTTTCTGTGTGTGTTAAATATTTTTCTGTGCTGCTGTGTGTTAGTATTTTTAGATATTTTCAATTCATATATTTTTCATATATATTCATTTAATTTAAATATATTAATTAATTCATTAATTCAGATAGCTGGATTTATGATTTCACTAGGTTAATTCTGTTCAAAAAAAATTTAACTAGGAATATTTCTTAAACCGTTAGCTTCACATTTCAACAGCTTAACTGAGATTTAGCAACGTAACAGGATCTGGGGGGGGGGGGGATATCGTAAAACAGAAAAACTTTGGGTGAACAGATTAATTTGACATTGTTTTAGAATTCTGCATGCAAAAACATATAAGATATAAGTATTCTTCCCCTTTGGACAAATTCTTTGTTGACCAGTGTTATTCTTATCGTAGTTTACAAGTCTAAGCATGTCTCCAAACTTTATATAAATTATATAGATTATTTCAATAAAAGAAAATTAATTGGCGCAGTCGACAAAGTTGAATAAAAATAGTAGCAAAAGCTATATTTCGTCTCGCTGCCGTTACTACCGCTGGGGATTTTTTGCTTTTGCTCTAAATGCTTCAAGCATTCAAGTCTGGTAAGGCTAGTAGCATACGTAGGTTTAAGAACACCAAGTGTCCCACTTCTTCAGATGACTAATACAACAACAGAAAGGGTCTACAGAAACTTCTTCCATACATCGACTTCGTTTATCTACTTTTCCCCTTCAAGCGAAATCACCCAGCACGCTGCTGCTGCTGCCGCCGCCGCTGCCGCCGCCGCCGCCGCTGCTAGGTCTTTACTACTGTGTCTGCTAAACATATTCTAAATATAAACTTAACATCCTAGTTTCGTTGACAATCATTTTTTCTTTCTGTCTTTCACTAAAACGATATCGTGTGTTGTACTCTCACTTCTACTTTAGGCACAAAACCATGTTTTTGTTACATCTAAAGAAATGTTTACAGTTCTTGAAGTTTAGTTTGAAACAAATTTATTTCCGTCAGTTATTGAAATGGTTTACTTTCTTTAACATCGCAACAACAATGGCAAACATTATTTACATTTCAGTTTTCAAATAAAACTGTTAGAGTTAATTTTGTTCAGTATTTAGAGCAACAAATTTCCACAGGGTGCATCATAATTAGTCTTTGCGAGGTAAAGTGCTCAACCAATGCTCATGTGAACAGCATTATTTAGTCCCACGATGAAAGAATACAAAAGGCATAAACTGAAGAATTACTCAATACAATTATACAGTTTATATATATATATATGTATACACACATGCATACATGTATGTGCGCATGTATGTATCGTAGTAAATTGCCAGACGCTGTCCTCGTGAGTTCTTCTTTATCATAAGCATGGGTCTGTCAAAGGCTTCTGACTGAAATTTGGTTCGTCTCATTTTATACGGTGATCAACTTTTCTTTTGCTTTCTTCAGGGATAGATAAGAACAAGACATATTATAGGTCTTATTATATGTAGCTCATAAAGATCTTGACTTCACTCTTACTTCTATCTATCTCTCTCTTTCTTTCTCTTTCTTTCTCTTTCTCCCCCTATCTCTCTCTCTCTCTCTCTCTCTCTCTCTCTCTCTCTCTCTCTCTCTCTCTCTCTCTCTCTCTCTGCGACAACGATCTCGTCGTTTCTAACTTCATATTTGTATAGAATTACCATCGTAACCTGTGTCGTCTCGTCTCCTAGCCCCCGCCTGCATTATCCATTTCCCCCCTCAGAGCACCAACCCACGTTGATTTCTTTCCTGCCCACGATTCTTTCTGGAGTCTTCGACTGAGTTAGTTTCATGCGGAGCAAACAATTGACTCGAACTCTACATCTATCGGCAACAAGATATCAATGGCCAGTTTTCTCATGCTACGTTTAACTACATCGTTCTATCTCAATCGAAATCTACTCAGATATTTGGCACCTCTAAACAATTAGAAAAAAAAATTGGCAATCAGGTTTTCGCCATTATTTGGACATGACTAACACAGCGGCGTCACTGCACCTGTATCTCTTCTGTAGAAGACGGCTTGGAATTCTATAGGATAGAAATATACCTGACTTTATCTTTTCCTGTGATATTTGTAATTTGTTTCAGATCTCTCATCATAAATAATATATTTTACCCGTTTGTGTCATACAGTCGAAACCTACAACCCGAATAAAAGGAAGGAATGATACCATTGTTGGATATATTTGCTCTGGTGCTGACTTATTTCCACATTAATGCTTTCAAGCTTCCATATGCCAAAATGACTTGATTCACCCCGTGTTCTACATCAGTGAAACTAGCAATATCTATCAGGACAACATTGAATATATCGTCCTGATAGATAAATTTTCTTACCTTTATTAGCGCCTGACTCTCGATAATATGGCTGCTGTAGGAGGTTTGAGTTGCCACGGGGAATGAACCCAATATTTAGAAAGGGAGATAAGGATGAATTAGAGAACAATCGAAGAAGTTTTCTTCTTCGCTAGAGACGAGAAAATCCTGAGCTAGCTTAGAAAATCATAACGGTTAGCAGATGAATTTAAGTGTTGATTCAAAAAAGAAAGAAGCAGCATGGATAGGGCATTCGCACAGATTCATGAGAAATACGTGAACCAAAAATTAGATATTATCTTCGCTGAGTTCGATTCCGTAAGACAGTCGGGTTTACCGTACATGCTCCGACGGATCAGGTGACTGGAGAAGATCAAACGTGTAACCGAGTGGTTACACACTAGCTTGAGGGCTGAAATATGACGTGGACCCCACCTTATACAGTTTGACATACAGTAGGGAGAGAGAGTCGAGCTGATGCCTGTAAGTAGTGCTTGAGGGTGCATTCAATCGATCTTGAGTTGTGTACATACAAACAACACATGATGTTAATCTGTTGAAGATCATGCACAAGAGGTGCACTTGGATATATGCATATACATACATATATACATATATATATATGCATATATATATGCATGCATATAAATGTATGTATATATGTGGGGGTGAGCATATATGTATGTGTGAGTCTGTGTGTGTGTGATCAAACACACTTCAAAGAGGCTGGTATTGATCTATGTCGGCAAGACGTTGTAAAATCGACAAAAACACTACAGTTAAATTTCCACGATTGGAAAATTCAACGTTTCGGACAGTGTCCTCCTTCAGCGAAAATTTGAAAAAAATGAAATTAATTAGAGACATCAGAGTTATTCATCCCCCAAGTTATGCGTATATTTCAGCATTCCTCCCTGAAGATCAGCTTCAATGGGGAATTTTGAAGGATTTTTTTTCACAATAATCATTAAATCACAATTCATTCAGAATATTTGTAAATCGTAAAAAGTCTTGTGAATTTTACATAAACCCTATCGTATAACTGTGAAATAAAAGATGTTCTTCCTTTGTCGGATAGCCGTATCGTATTTCAGTTGTTTTGATTTTTATCCAAATATTTTCAGTCTTGTCAATCAATCAATCAATTATAGAATTCGTGCTAAAATATTTTTCAAAATGCTGTTTTCCTGTCATTTGATTCTATTTTAACATATTTTAAGCTCTTCATTAAAGTGCTAAGCAAACGTCGTAAATAATGTTACTGACATTTCTATCTCAGTCATCAAGTCAATCAGAATGGTAGATCATTAGCACCATCTTCCCTACAAACAGAATAATCAGCGCAACGATCTGCACCTTCCCATAATAATCATAGTAATTAATCGCAACTCCCATCACTCCTATCATCGCCGCCATTAACTATGATATACGGTTGATATTCGACAGATAGCCAAGTCAATAAATGATAGATGATTAAATAATTTAACGTATTGAGTTCATCATTTCTCATTTCTGTGCGGTCCCTAAGCACTCGGAGTACTTTTCAATGAAGTCTTCGCCTAACAGAAATTGGATTGTGTGTTTTAAAGCAATTTTATTAGTAGTGGAGCAGTGATACTTGTGATGTGGCTGAAGCGACAGAAACAGCGGAGCGCAAAGATTTGCGGGATTTAGGAACGCATACACGCACGCGTGCACACACACACATACACACAAACAAACGCACTCACACAGATACATGCACGCACACACACACATACACAATCGTATATATATATATATATATATATAAACTGTACTTGGAGAAGAAGAAACGAAACGAAACGAATCGAATCGACGCGAGGGCGCTCAGTCATACAATAGTGTAATAAATAAAATATATGCATACATACATACATATATGTACGTACCTACATCTACATGTATATATACATGCATATATAAATATATATACGTGAGTACAGGACACCACAAATAGACGTAGAACTCAACGAGAAACGAAAACGTAAAAACAAGCATGGAACGGACCTTTTTTTAACAACGAAAAGACAGAGTACAAGACGAACAACACAAGGAAAAATCCCCTTCATCAGCTGTCCCTAGTTCAACTCCAGCGTGTTTCGAAGATATGACCGGTTTCATTCGAAGTACATAAAGCCATCAATAGCGTGAAAATATTGGGTTAAAAATACATTTTGCAATGAACAGGTCGAAAGTCGGCCGTGGGACACAAGCAGTATGTATGGATGTGTGTCTGTGTTTATATACACAGTCAAGGTCATAGGTATCAATATAACAATGGAGACCACCAACAATGACGTACAACTGACTTTCTATTATCGAACTAATTAATTCTCTTCTATGACCAAAGACTGCGTCTACTCCATCCATGCAGCTGTGGTAGGCTATACAAAGGCGAAACATGTTGGCCCTTCAAAATAAGTGTAGACGAACATCGCAAAGTTGTGACATGAGGAGATATTGATAAACTGAGTATAGCTATCATGTATGGAAAAATGGAGACCACCTCCCCCTGTGAGATGAAGTTAAATTAATAGACAGAGACTACTACTGGAAAAAACGAATACTAAAAGAAGCAGCACATATGCTAGGACACAACAACCTCCTAAGCAGACCGAGTGCAGATATAAACAGCATATGGGAACTGGTATTAAGGAAGGATAGGAGAATATTAGATTCGTAAGCCCTAAAATTCACTCCATATTTGCCTACGGGCATATGGCATAGTGGTTACGAACGTGGGCTGCTAACCCCAAGATTCTGAGTTCGATTCCAAGCAACAACAATCGAAAAATACCTTAGGCACCTGTTGAAGGCTGGAGGGTATATCAGCCGAAACGTTGTGTTCACAACAAACAAGATGAGAACAAATATCCGTCAAATGTAAACAATGTACATAAATCCTCATCTCTTAAATATAGAACAATATATCAACTAATTTTGGCTCTTCTCTCTCAGTCACTATACATTGATTTGTTTTGTGCTTTTAATATTGAATAGTCTGCTGTAGTTGCTCATAGTTACAACCGATTGCTAGTGAGAGAACATCAGTTGACATCTTGTCCTCCATTCTATCGATTCAGTCATTAACGACTCTTCAATATTCTGGTCAAATTGAAAAAGAAAAAAAAATACATAGAATAAAATTTTTTTAGATAATCTTCCTTGTCTCTGAAATGTTAAGGCATAACATCGGTATGAAAATGTCAGTGTCTACTTAACTAACACACCATCACATCTCGTCTACATTTTCCAACTTGTCACTACTTTCTAGAGTTGTCATTGTTGATGTTTTTCAAAACTGCTAAACACCCAGTTGGCTGTGTATCATAATAAACCAACAAATGTCACCAAACAGGATTAAGTGTGCTTCGTACAAACAACGTTCTAAGCAGTAATGGAGAGGCAATTTTTCTTCTTGTTGAAACTATTTTTTTTAATTGCAGTCACATTTACCGACATATAATTGATATAGGAATGGAATTTACACTCATAAAACGACACACATGCAAGCACGCATCCACAAAACAGTTTTAAATAATGATAATAATGATGATGTCTTTTATTTGCCACAGGGACATCAGATAAGAGAATATAACAATGACAGTTTATAATGTGTGCAGATTTACATGAAAAGATGAGGGGGGAAGGTAGAGGAGGAAGAATTGCAATAAAAAAATTATCGTTTGCAAAATGTGTGCGGACTTGCATGATGCCATCCTACTGATAGAGGAGAGTCTCCAACTTGGTCCGGTCACGATCACGCAGATCGCCAAGGTACAAGCCTTCACCCAACTGTTGTTGTCCAATCTATAGGTTCAAACTCGGGGTAGCTCCATTTACCCTAACCATTTCTGCCACAACCTTCCAACTTCTGAGAGGTTATAAAGACGAGACGTTTTTTAGTGGAAGAGATACCATTGAACCCAGTACTCGACTGGTACTTTATTTTATCGACCCCAAAAGGGATGAAAGGCACACTTAATCTCGGTGAGATTTGAACTCAGAAACCTGGAGAGCCAAAACAAATTCCACAAAGCATTTTTTCGGTGCTCTAACGATTCTTCCAGTTTCCCAGTGGGATATAAACGGCAGGAAATAAGGGTATGCGCTTTGTCAGAAAAATTAGGGTTAATAAGCGTCGATGAGGTAATAGAACTAGAGGGGATAAGTCTAGGTTTCTATGTAAGTGGGAGACGGTATAGTGAAATAGTGGACCCAAAAAGAGAAAACAAAGAAATGTGGAAAAGAACAAATGGAATTTTGAAGGAAAGTAAATAAAGTATATATATATATATATATCTTCAGTATCTTTTTCTTTAGCCATAATCAGTTGACCTTATCACTTCATATCTCTTCTTGTTTCTGAATAGCACTGAGTAAAATTTACTTTCCTTCAAAATTCCATGGAGGGAAAAGGACTAAATTGTAAATTGGAGCCCAGGTATGATAGATCAGCAGATCTGCTTATTCGAATGTAGGGAGCGAGAATCCATATAGAACCATAGTTCACATTTTATCAGAATGTCTCAGAATGTCAACAATAAGCTCAAAATGAATACAAAACGGCCAAGTGTGGCAAGATTACTGTAATAATTCACTAGAATTTTGTAGGCACAGAAAAAATTATAACCATCTTGTAGGAAGAGAAATGCAAGTTCTTGAAAGCGATGAAATGATGACATACATTGTAACTGGTATGACATTTCGTTCTGATACCAGAGTAAAAGGAAAAGAAGAATAAAAAGAAGTGTATTACCCTGTCTTGAAGAATGAAATCGTCACGTGATGGAACAGAGAAGTTAACAAGGTCATGAAACTGTAGTTTAATATTTTAGGGACCACAAGAACAAGGACATGAAAAATCTGACAACAAAGCCTGAACGACTCGATCTGAATCTGTGAGTGGATGTAGTAGAGTCATTCTGCTTATTAGTTTCAGCAAGTATTTATGAACAGATGTGAGAAGTAGATGAAAAATTTCTACAGAAGGGAGAAAATGTTCTTCATCTTAGACCACAAGTTGTGGTCCCTGGGAGACATAATTAAACTGAACGCAATACCAATCTTGCACTACCTGACGGTACAAATGACGGTACTTGTAAATTTCAGGCTAAAGACATCGTTAATCAGGACAGATCTGAACTCAGAATGTGCGTTTCATTTTCGGAGCTGAAGGAAAGTCCTAGAAATTCTAAGGTCGAGTCTATCGACCCTGTACTCTGGCTTATAAAATGGCCAACTGTATCACCCTACACCGAAAGTTTCGATCGACGTCCTTATTGTATTTTTCCCCTTACTCCACGTGTGTGTGTGTATTTATATATATATACACTTTTAATCCAATTTTCCATGCCAGAGCTGCTTTTCCCCGTCTAACTTTTCTCATAAAATATCGACCAGCAAAATCTCAACTGATCAAGTTTATAAATATACCTATTACTGTGTAGCTCTTTTTTTTTTCTTAAGATTTTATGTTTAACTTTGCCTAGCAACGAAAAAGGAACCGAATACTCAATCCATGTTTGTCCGTATGACAATATTTTATTATGAAAAGAACGTTGAATCGCGTGAGCTTACATGTATCAAACATGCATAAAAGCAATACATCAAAACAGATCAATCAAATATATCAGATGTGAAGAGATCTGAGATGACATAATATTAGAGAAAGAGAGAGTGCGTGTGTGTGTATATGTGTGTATGTGTGTGTGTGTGTGTGATAGAGAGAGAGAGAAAGCTGTGTTCATGCAATAATAGAAAGTGTGGTTAGATAAAGAAATAAATATGTATATTTGGTGCAGCGACGAGTTGAGTGAGAATGGAAAAATGAGACAGAGTGAGTAAAACAATATTGAAAGGGAATGGCGAATAAAAAGATTGCAATGTGGGGGACGTACAGAAGAGGGAGATGGCAAAATAGTGACAGTGATGGGGGGGGAAGAAATTTCAGAGTAAAAGATAGGTGCTAGGTAAACTGAGTGAGTCGGAGAAAGGTGGTTAGATAAACAAGAGAGAAAAGGAGAAGGAGAGAAAGAGAGAAAAGAGACTAAAATGCGGGAGTTTGTAGCAGAGACAGACAGACAGACAGACAGACAGACAGACAGACAGATAGATAGATAGATAGATAGATAGATAGATAGATAGATAGATAGATAGATAGATAGATAGATAGATAGATAGATAGATAGATAGATAGATAGATAGATAGATAGATAGATAGATAGATAGACATATAGATAGATAGATAGAGTGTGTTTGTGGAGGGTGTATGGTTAGCGTGTGTGTGCAGAATTAAATAAACTGATCTAAAGAATAGAAATAGTTGTGAAGTCAATCTATATAGATGGAATTTTCAGAGGCAGTTAACAGCGGCATGTGTGTGTGTGTGTGTGTGTGTGTGTGTGTGTGTGTGTGGTGTGTGTGTGTGTGTGTGTGTGTGTGTGTGTGTGCGTGCGTGCGTGTATGTATTCTGAAAGAGACAAAAAGCTATTGATATAAAAAGAATGTGACTCTAATGGTAGGAAAAGGCAAACTAAAAATAAATGAGAGAGGAAAAGATGAAAACAAGATGGCTGGAAGGAGCCAGCTTGCAAAAGAGATACTTAAATTTGATACGAAATTAGTGAAGAGAAAAATTGAGAATACCATAGAGGAATATTAATAATTTGAGAGGAAAATAATAAAATAAAATTGTGGCAGGGATGGAAATATGAAAGCAGAAGGTAGTTGTGGAAGTAAGGTAGTTGGAATAGAATGGAAACGGTGTGCAGTTGAAATATCAACAGTAGAAAGATGTTGTTTAGTGAAGAGTTAAGTAAAAGCGTGATCGAGTGGAATGGCGAGAAAATAGAAGAAAGGCTGGAAAACGTGAGTAATAAAAGACCTATCACTGCTACTGTTTAAAGGTAGGCTTTTTGGAATTGATTCAATGGGCACAATACTTTACTGATTCAGTTAGAAGCTCAAATAATAATTCCTAGCATTGAAACTGCGTCAAATATTCAAAGGGAAAACATTATGGATCGATTCAACCTCAGTATTTAGCGGGTATTTTATTCGAATCAACAAATGCAGTCGCTACTCCTGCAAGAAATAGTAACCAAATCGCCCAAAAGTCACACTTAACTGACTTAATAAGAAAGGACACATAACATTGCAGCCATGGACTAAATATTTCTAAATAAGAGGTGTAGTCAAGGCTGGAAAGTCTTTGATCATATTTCACCTGGTAAGAATATCAAATTTATAACCCACAGAAATTTATTACTGCACCAGTATACACACACACACACACACACACACACACACACACACAGGCTGAGAGTCATACAGGCACAGAGAAACACAGAAATCTGTCACATGTCAGTAATTAACATAAATCTCACTCAACACCATTAACAGAATGAAGCCGCCATTCCAATGTTCTGGTTTATCTTCCATTAATCAGGATATTTTCACCATCTCTGAGCGCCAATACTTCCTTTCGACATCATGTAATTATCCTTTGTAAATCTAATCCTCGTGTTGTCTTTCATTCACTTTCATGTTTGACAACATTATCAGGATAATTACATTCCAAATACCATTATGACGATAATTAGTTATCAAATACTAATTAATTTCTTAATTACTTCCCTGTAAAAAATCGTTGACAAAAATGACAAAATCGTTTATCGTGTACATAGGTAAATCAGTTTTGTGTTCATTTCTTTCTTCTCAAGATATTAAGGCTGCCACAAAAAAAAATTGCTTTTAACTTTTCATATTGATTTAGTAATATTTGTTTATTGAGCGACCAGAAACAATTAGTAACTCAACAAAGTAAACAGACTACAATGTAAATAAGCTATCTCATTTAATAACCTAGAATAACTGTCAGAGATCCTGGATAACGCCACAACCTTGACAGCTACCAACACCTGTTTCAAAACAATTCAAACTCTACAGACGTTTCTTTCCAGTGTTCTAATATTACTCAATAAAGAAGCTTCATTTGGCTCCATTATGATTCGTCCCAGATTGTTTTTCCTTGTATAGGTTCGAAAACAAAAGCACAATGACTTTTGAAAAATAACAATCTCAATGTTAAGTGCTGGTCTTTGTAAATTTCTAACTTCATTCCCCATATTTTTTAATCATTTCCACGGAAACTGAAAATATTGGGAATGAGTTCAGAATGGAATTCGTCAGATTCTCTGAAGAAGTTAGTGTTTTCATATTGTTTAGAATAAATCTCTACTTAAATCCTGTTTTTTTTTTTAAGATTATATCACATTTATTCTGCTACAGGGAAAATTCCACATGCATTACTGGTATATCTAACTATATTTCATTAACTTTCTGTTCTTAACCCATTAAGTCCCACTGTCCTAAAACAGGACACTAAATGGGAACATTAAATAAGCTATATCACATTGTCTCAGTGTCCTATTTATAGGACACCGAGTATTCCCATTTCTACTTGAAGTAAAGGAGTTTTAATAATTATTCTTTTCATTTTAACCTATTTTCAATCATCCGTAAAAATTTAAAAGTGATATTCAGAAATTTAAGTACTCTGGGACTTAATGGGTTAAATATTTAAACATAAAGGTATCAACTATATTGAAGTATACGAGTTCATGTAAGCAAATTCATTTGTGACAGCTGAAAATTTCAATGGCGGTATTTGCCTCGCATGATATTTAGAAGTCATACAGTTTTATAAACGAATAATGTATATTACGATAGTTGGATATGATCTCTATTTACGAGTGTGATGATATTAGTACAAGTATTTTGTTTTAGAAATTAAATGTGTGGGGATGTGGTGTATCTTGATGCCCTTTTTTTATTCAAAGTTTTTAGCATACCGTGAGGAAGTGGTGCCTATGTTTCATACGAATGGTGTTAGCTGATCAACTGTGTATTTGTGTGTGTATTCGTGTGTGTGTGTGTGTGTGTATTCGTGTGTGTGTGTGTGTGTGTGTGTGTGTGTGTGTGCCTGCGTCTAAGGATCAAGAATTAAATGTTAAAATGTTTTATAAATATTCTGTAAGATTATTTAAATAGAGCAATTAAAGAGGGTAACGCCTATTATCTTTTATGAAATTGAAAAATATCTCCCCAAATATGGACAGCAAAGGTCTTGGATATTGACTGGGCAGAAGATATGGTGAGAGATGAACACGGTTTATAAACTGGGGGTGGTGAAACAAATGGTTAAATCATGGGTCAGAGAAATAGACCATTGGCAAGAACATTGGTGGGGGAAGACAGAGTAAATTATGCAACCAGAATGTAGTATGTAAAATACGATAATTATTCTGAAAGTCAAATGTAAAGATTTATATTTTTTAGAAAAGCAAATCTTATCAATAAGAGTCAGAAACAATACTAAATATTAACGTGTAACCTTAAATGATATTAACATGTCATTTAGTATCCGTTTACAGAGGAGGATTGTATTTCAATATTGTAAATACCCCGACTATAACAATTTAGGGTTATTTCTGTCACCATCCACAAAATCGGTTCTCTTTTTGTCAATGATTAGAGCGAAATATCGGATGATAAGTCGCTGAATCAGGACAAGCTTCATGTGATGCGCCGATTCAGCCTAGGCTGGACCAATTTCTCTTCAGACGAAAAACTACGACTCAAATCGCAAAGTGAAGTTGCTTAATCTGTCCTTTTTTCCAGTTAAGCTATAAAGAGTTATTAAACGATGCGATACAAATTCCAAACCTTTGCTATTGAAATCAGTGCACAATTAATTACAATAGCAAACTCTCTAAACTGAAATTACTCTCGACAGTGTGCCTCACACTGAATATTTCATAACATCGTATAGTAATACCCCCAACGAATCAAACTAAGAATCGAGATGTCGAAGAAACTAAGAAAATATTAATCTCCTCTTCTGAAACTACACGTAAAGGGAACTGAACCCTTATGCTCGCTATGCATGTTTTTATCGGCCATGGGGAAATAAAATTTCTACAGCATTGAAGAGAAAGAATATCCACGACTTTAGCCTTAATAATCAATAATCTACAGGACTAAGTAAAGATTACTGGAAACGACAATATTATCCGACCATTAGTCAATTATTTCATTTAATTTTAATACTTTAATAAATGGTGTATACAAATTACAAATTTGTCATTGAAGAAACTATAAAGCATTTTGGTTAAATCAAAATATACTCGCACAAAATGTTATACTCCTTGTTGCTTTTGAAACAAGAATCACATTCTTTTCAAACTACGAACACTTTTCCCATATTTTATTTAACAAGCTTTCCAATTAAAATCCAGTGTGTCTAATTATTAAATTTTCTAAAACTGATAAAATACAGATCATCTGATATACAATTTCTAATTTTCTCCGTCACTACATTTCTCTCTCTCTCTTTCTCTCTCTTTCTCTCTCTCCCTCTCTCTCTCTCTCTCTCTCTCTCTCTCTCTCTCTGCCTCTATCTCTATTTATCTATCTATCTTTCTCTTTTACTTTGAAATGAAAATATTCAACCTATGTTTACCATCCTTAGTCGACTGTAAAAAGAAAATCTCAAATCCCCAGATAAACATGTGCGCGCGCACACACACGCACACAGACACACACACACACACACACACACACAAATCACTCGTATTTGCTTGGAAAAACTACTTCTTTCCAGTCTTAATATTTTTGCCAATACTTTTTTTTTTATCTCGTGAGTGTCAATAAGATAAAAAGAGGATATTTAATTAATAATTATCAGTAGGCCAATCAATAAATCAATGAAAATAAATAATCGAAGCTCTAATGAGAGACAGTCGCTGTCGGTTATTTACCGATTCCGTTGATATAATTGGATAGGAATCGCTTTAAACAGCATCATTCTCTTAACACCATTACATCTTGCTACTGCTCGTGTTTTCTTTTTGGTTGTTTTTTGTTCCAGTCTCTCTCTCTCTCTCTGTCTCTCTCTCTCTCCCAACAGTTCATATAATAATATGTGTTCTCTTTATATGCAAAGAAATACAAGAATACATGATTTCTCAGATGCTTTCAGATTTTCCTAAGAATTTCCTTTTTATCTTACCAACTGTTAGAACCTTCACAGTCAATGGAAGCAAAAGAAAAACCGATAAATTACAGCTGAAGCACAGCTTAATTCTAATTTCCTGACTCCTAACCTTAGCTTGGGTCAAGCCGTCAGTGAGTATTATCCAACAGTTTCTTATAAATCAAGTGTGAGTCGTTGAAGCTCCAGTCAACTTCAATCACTGTTCACAGGAAGTTATTTCATTTTGCTGCTATTTCGACGCCATCTTTGAAGGGAGAGGTTAAATGTAGGGGTGCCCAGGTCAGCTCATGTCTCAACGGCACATCATTCCAAGCTATCTACATTGGAATTTGATTTCTGACTGACACGCTCGCTATCTACAAATATGATAAAATAAATACTGGTAATAGAGTAAGATAATCCAGTAGTTTCTAGATCATTGACTGAAGTTTCTTAAAGATGACTAAGTACTATTTAATGACTTCATTACAAGAGGGGCTAAAGTAAAGATGAGATGTGACGTGTTCCTGTCCAGTCATCCAAATTGCATGAAGAACAAAGTCTCGCCAAGAAAATTTTTAAATAAAAAAAAATAGGTCCTGCTTCTTCTAATCAGACATAGAACAAATCCTCTCAATTAATATTAATGAACATTTGATATAAACATTCCATTAAAGAAGAACCGCAAAGCAGCGTTTGTCGGCAAAATATGTTTTATCTTGGATACAATCACAGACAATAGTTTTATTATATCAAGCGAGTGACCCCCTAACTAGACAACCTTCATTCATTACTATACTCTTGATATTTCCGGTTCTTGTAATAACACTTTCACGAAAATGGAATTTAGGACAGTTATTTTATAAGTATTCAAAACTTACAAACTTACTAAGCATCATTGTTCATATTCTAATGAAGTCAGAGTTCTTCGTTGTAACAGCTGTTAGATAAACTTCCATTTACTATTATATCTTTCAGCGGAATCAAATACTTCCGCTGTGACAGACAAATAATGATGCAGTTCTTTTTCAGCTAATTTATATTTGTGGAAAAGTTTTATAATAAGTGAAATATGTTTTGTCATCAAATATTTTCTGTGACCAGAATACTGGCTAGTGGACAGCATAAACTATTTGAATGGAAAAGAGAATTACGTATACAGATAGAAACCAATATAAATGACATCTATATCAATGAAAAATGAGTTCAACTGTGGTCTTTATCTGCTTCTAGAGATGTTGCCTTTATGGTAATTTCATAATGCACAACAGAATGTGTATTTGAAACTGTTTGAAAGTCTAGCCATAAAACCGACCCATAAATCTAGTATTAGTGCAAACATTAGATGCTTTCTAGACATGTAACTCGTATAACTAACGCCATTGTTGCTGAACAGTTAACTGGGATTAAGCATTTACTCTATATTTACATTTTAGCGACAAGAAACGAGAACAAGTTTAATGTAATTTTCAGACGTCTGGTATACAACCCAGCAACTATTAGCATATTTAATTACACAACCTTTAAAGTGGTTAATACTTCTTATAAAAACTTGACTAACATTAATCTGGATATGAATAATTGTTGTTGTGTGCTGACGTAATTTTACAGAACTGATATTCATATTCTCTATGTTTTATATACTGCAGAAACAT
>NC_043004.1:37067417-37069917 GCF_006345805.1 Octopus sinensis
TCAGTGTGTCACACTTTGATCCCCACCTCCTCACTATTCAATGACACTTCTACTATTCCTCATGTTGGGGTGAGAGTAATAGTAGGCATAGATAGGGTGAAGGCGGTAGTAGATTGACGGTTGTGACGGAAATGATATGATAGTTATAGTATTGGATGTAGTTGTGATACTAAACTATTAGAAATTGTTTATAAACACGGCATTTTATGTTCAGATAACACTGGACAACAAAGATTTTGCTACTGAAGTAAAAGCATGTGTTTTAGACTAAATCGAGGATGCTGATTCCGAATCCGCACTCAGAATTATTCTATCACATCAGGATTTTGAGTTATGTGCATGCGCAAGATTATAACTATACTTTCGGCTAGATAAAGCCGTATTATAAAATTTGCTAAAATGAAAGCGGTCTTAATTCAAAATTAAAGAAATAACAGCAATGAAACAAACCATGAGAAATTTCATTATTTAGTTTAGCAATAGATGGCGCTGACGTATTGTGTACAATGCCAAATACAACAGTTTGTTCTTGGTAACTCTTAGTGTCATTTGTGCTGCCATCACGTGTGGTATGTGTGTGTGTGTGTGTGTGTGTGTGTGTGTGTGTGTGTGTGTCTCTCTCTCTCTCTTTCTCTCTCTCTCTCTTTCTCTCTCTCTCTTTCTCTCTCTCTCCGTGATTACTGTTTTAACTGTGTTCATTGTGTTAGATCATTAATAGGAGAGGTTATGTGAATCACCCAGACAACTTTTGTTATGTCTGTGGAAAATTTGCTCCGCGTGACCAGCGGAGGAACATTGCCATCAAATTAAAACTGCCTATAAATATTATTTCGAGTGTAAATTTGGGGACCAAGACACAAGGTGAGCACTTCACAAATGTTGCAATATGCGTTACTCAAGGCTTAGACAGTGGCTGAATGGGAAACGGAAGGGAATACCTTTTGCTGCAACAATGGTATGGCGTGAGCCAACCAATAATGTCTCTGATTGTTACTGTTACATGATTAATATTAGTGGTTTCTCAAAGAAAACCAAATCAAAAATTGTGTATGCAGATTGTAAGTCGGCTCTAAAACCGGTCCCACATTACTTCGAGAACCCTGTCCCAGTTCCCTTCTCACATGCTTCACTTGAAAATCTTGACACGTCGCATGATGAATCCCCGGACTCTCCTAGCGACGAAGAGTACGTAGGTGATTCTAAGAAAAATGAGCCAGACAAGTTTAATCAAGGTTTGAACGATTTAGTAAGAGGCCTAGCATTGTCAAAGGAGGAGGCAGAAATTTTGGGATCCAAACTACAACAAAGGAATCTCCTACAGCAAGGTACAAAAATTTCCATTTTCCGTTCTCGCCATAAAGGCTTATCTGTCTTTTTCGAGCAAGAAAATAATGATTGTTTCTGTACAGACATTAATGCACTCATGCAAAAACTAAGACAGATGCATGTGGCTAACGAATGGAGATTGTTTATAGACTCGAATAAGGTTAGCCTCAAAACTGTGTTGTCACATAATGGTAATGAAAAGCCTGCCATTCCTGTGGGTCATGTTGTCGGTGTGGAAGAAACTTATGAACCGATGGAACTCTTTCTGATTAATTACTCAGTTTACAGGTGGAATATTTGTGGTGTTTTAAAGGTGATTTCCCTCCTCCTAGAACTGCAGTTGGGATATACCAAAAATATGTCCTTCTTGTGTTTTTGGAAACGCTGTCAATAATAAGAGAAAAACTATGTATGGTAAAGAGCATTAAAGAACTATAAAAATAAGCAAGAAGCAGGGCTCAATAGTCTACAGCAGCGATTCTTAAACTTTTTTCATTCATGACCCCGGTTTTCATCACAAAGCTCGTCCATCCTTTTTTCTCTGAATTTATGTCGGTTGTGTACCTTTCTATGGAATATTGGTGGCATATTTGGACGGATGGCTCAGC
The DNA here is from genome assembly GCF_006345805.1 of Octopus sinensis. Lineage (NCBI taxonomy): Eukaryota > Metazoa > Mollusca > Cephalopoda > Octopoda > Octopodidae > Octopus > Octopus sinensis. Next base: position 37,069,352 of record NC_043004.1, read on the forward strand.
TGCACTTCTTTTTCTCCCCATTCATCGAGTTCAAAAGCCCGTTTCCAATATTATTGGTCCACGTTTAGTAACTAAAAGTAACTTCAACCCGTCTTTCATGGCCGGAACTTGCTTCTTCGTCTCTCTATACTTCCAGTGCCTTCTATGAAGGGTCTTTAGGAAAAGATAAACCTTAAAGGCGAAGACGAGAAGACTCAAGAAAAATAAATGATTAATTTTAACGATAAAAGATGATGAATTGTAATTTTCTGAGATCTAAAACAAAATAAAACATTCAAACCACATTAGAATAATTGCATTTTCCGAGTAACAGTGACTGGCACCAAACATTGGGTGAAAATAGAAATGAAATTTGGACGGCTATGTGAAATTTCAAAGGCCTCGCGCGCGCGCGCACACATGCACACACACACACACACACACACGTAAGTAAGTGCATAAGGGTATCATGCGGTATCACAAGTAAGTGCATAATGGTATCATGCGGTATCACTAGTAAGTGCATAAGGAGCTCATCATTAACCAATAAATCACGGACTTTGATGAGAATAGACAAATCAATTTAT
>NC_043004.1:37074917-37090059 GCF_006345805.1 Octopus sinensis
TAATATCATCATCAAAGAAAGAGAAAAAGTTGATAAATATAGAGACCTGAGATTGAGATCACGAAGATGTGGCAGCTATGAGAGTCAAATATAAAGGTTGTCTCTATTGTTAGCGGAGCATTGGGTTCGATACCAACCAATCTGAAAAAACATCTGAAAACTTTAGAAATAGCCTACAATCTAGATGTATTGCAAAAGTCGACATTACTTGGAACTGCACGCATATCGCGTAAAGTACTGTATGCCTGAAGTCCTTGTTGTGACTTGGCAAACAGTAGAAACACCCGGTAGACGTAATATCTTCAATCAACGCACAACCTCAGCCTCATGCAGTTTTATTATATGACTATTTTGTCTTAATGAAAAGCCTGACTTTGAAGTTTCTTATTTCACGCTTGTTCTTTGGTGAGTTGTGTATCCAGCCAACGTCATCACGTCACCACAATTAATGTATCGACACGACACTTATGAGATATTCATTGGACGATTCATTTTATTACGTTGTCTTCCTCCTTCTCGTCATCGTCGTCATCATCAATAGTGTTCTGAAGCGACGGAGATTCTTTAACTTTTTTTGTTATTTCCTGTTGTGGTTTTTTTATGTTTTTGTTTTTTTTTAAGCAAGGGTGGTATTTTTTTCAAATATTTGTAAACGCTTCTCTTGGCTGATCTTTTAAAATGTACAAAAAAGGTAGCTCCTTTCTTGAGACAAAGGCTTTTCCATCAATCCCCGATGCTGGTTCTTAACTTTATGGATCCCGAACGGGGTCAATAAAATAAAGTGGAACTCAAGAGATAAAGGATTTTAACCAAATATTGCCAAGCCCGGGTACTATTTTATCAATACTGATGGATTAAAAAATGCATAGCGTTAGTGAAGTATATTTCTGTATGGAGACCTAAATGCACGCTAATTTCATCGATAGCATTTGTAGAACTCTGAAGTTTGTGCGGAGTTTAACATCGTAGCGTGTCTGAAGTGAAACTAACCGACATTATTTCAGAGTTAAAGACATCAATGCCTCAATCGTCCAGTCATAAGGACATCATTTCTTAAACTACATAATATTAGGAAATTAGGAAACTAGCATGAAAGAGTTTAAAGTGGAATAAATTGGTTTACCATTTAGAAGGAAAAAGGCGAACGTTTTGGCAATACTCTTCGACTAATTATTCTACCCGAAACTCTAGACATTTCCTGTTTCTCAAGCCAAACCAATTTCTTCTGTTTTCGAACTCTTTATGCATTTGATTTGGTCTACTATTAGCACTATACTTCATTCAGTAAGCAATTTTATTAATCTGGATGCGACAGATGTAATGCATATACGAATTGCAACATGGCGAACAAAAGAAGGATTTTTCAATCATTTCATTATGAACAAGACAAATAACTAAGTGTTATGTTTCAATCTACCGAAACAAGAGTCACACGAATTGACAGATTCTGATCAGAGTTCAATGAAAGCAACACAAAATGTATTGCTGAGTTAATACACGGAATGTATCTTAGACTAAACAGGATTTTGAAAGCCTCAATAACGATTGATTTATCCTCGAAATGTTCGTCGATTCATTTCATTTACCACAAAGATATAACAGCAGGATGACAAATAGATAGATAAATAGATGGACAGAGAGACGGACTGACGGACGGATAGATAGAGAGGGGGAGAGAGATTACATAAACAAATGCATACATATATATGAACAGGTGTGTGTGTGTGTATGTGTGTGTGTGTGAGAGAGAGAGAGAGAGAGAGAGAGAGAGAGAAGATGAACAGGAATAGCTTTTCTGCTGATTTATTGAAGCCACCCTTATTCATATTTTTCAAATATATAATACTGTACCAAGCATTATTTCTAACTTTACTATATATGTATAGTTACTCCCTGCTTCATGCGGATATATATTCAATAATAAGCGATGATACCATCAATATCCTATGAAAAACACATCTGGACTGGGGCATATCCGGTTATGTGCAGGTTGATGTACGAGACACGCCTGTTTATATATGCTTGGGTTGTTTGTCCTATGTCGAAACTGGAACTTATATCAAGGTTACGGTATCAAAACATCGGCAGTAAAACGTTCAAAGATTAAGAAGGAGTGTTTTAGGCTCAAAACGAACAAGTGGGAAATAAAAAAAAAATTAATGTAATGAATCACATCAAGTGTTTAACAAGTAAAGGTTTGTTTGTTTGATTGCTTAATCTGGTGTTGATGTAATTTTATAGAATGTAATGACTCAGTTAAGAAATAAAGAAACGCTGCCTGTTGGTTTTATGTCTATCAGGTGTTGATGTAAGTTTCCAGGATTTAAGTTGCAAGTTGTCGAAATGGCGACACATTCAGACATTATGCTTAAATAACTCACGAATTATTTCAATATAAGACTACTTCCGACGGTGCTAAATTGTAATTTGTATCATTTATATAGGGCCTACCATGTTATGCTTAAAGATGCATCACTTAAATTTAGCCTCTGTCATTTCTATGTAGTGTTTACGCGCCAACGTTCTGCTATGTTTTACAGGGGTGACATCTAAATATATATTGTCACCTCGCCTGATTGAGCCAGTATACGTTGGTGAAACACAAATGAATGCCCACTCAATCAATCTTGGAAAGCCGAAGCGAAAGAATATGCAAAAAATAATTATTACCTTGTCCTATTTTGTTTAGTTACTAACTTTCTGGTTTTACACCATTTCCTACTTTTAACTATTAACAAATAAAGGACGTATCTGGTCTAAACTGAAATGGTGTTATGGAGGGGAAACAGTCGAAGCACAACAGGGACATTACTGAAAGGGTTGTGCGGCTGAAGCAGTGAATATTTATTTAACTTACTATACACAAAGACGCACACATTATATACACGATAGTTTAAAAAGATAAAAACCCAAAAGCACATACAATACATAGAGTGAGGAAAACAGAAGCACACTTAGAAGTCTTGTTTAGTTTCCTTCCCCACTCCATAGAATCTGTCAAGGAGTTCTAGAACTGAGACTTAGTTTTTATATCTGATAATGTATATGATTGGTCGCATCCTGCTCGATTTCAGAGGAAAGAAGAAGCGGAAGAGCCAAAAATAGAATGATAATGACGAAAGCAGAAGGGTTGCAAACATCATTGTAGAGAGAAAGAAGCCAGTATTTTCTGGAACGAATTTTACAGACTGATCGGGCAAGGTACTAAAGACGTAAGTTCGAGAAAGGAGAAGGTAATTAAAACGCGTTGTTAAGTCCCAGAAGTAGGAGAGAAGATTTACTAGTCAAAGATCGATGACTTCTTGTTACCCTCGTACATTTTTGTTATTTGGAGGGTTCACTATTTTAAATGAATGGGAAAGAGTTATTTCTTGAATATCAACAGGAGTGGCTGTGTGGTAAGTAGCTTGCTAACCAACCACATGGTTCCGGGTTCAGTCCCACTGCCTGGCATCTTGAGTAAGTGTCTTCTGCTATAGCCCCGGGCCGACCAATGCCTTGTGAGTGGATTTGGTAGACGGAAACTGAAAGAAACCCGTCGTATATATGTATGTATATATATATATGTGTGTGTGTGTGTGTCTTTGTGTGTCTGTGTTTGTCCCCCTGCTGGTGTGTTTACGTCCCCGTCACTTAGCGGTTCGGCAAAAGAGACCGATAGAATAAGTACTGGGCTTACAAAGAATAAGTCCCGGGGTCGATTTGCTCGACTAAAGGCGGTGCTCCAGCATGGCCGCAGTCAAATGACTGAAACAAGTAAAAGAGTAAAGAGATATACTTAGCCAATGAAAAATGGCCAGCTCAGTTGTAGTTTCTGAAGAGGTGGGTGTTGCAGTTATATCTGAATTTAAATAGGTTTATATTGTAGACTTTCAATTCTTGATTCGCCTAACAATGTATTGGCAAACCTTAGTTAAACCTGTATTCACAGGGCATGAATCAGGGTTGGGAGAGTTGGAGTCACTTAGCCCTTTATCAGATGTTTAACCTTTGAGAAGTGGTGAGGATCTTGGCAAATTTCTGTAGGAAAAAGAATAAAATTTTAATTGCGTTTGTCGTGAAAATTTGGTAGTGCCTGTGTCAATATGGAAGTGTATTTCTAGGGGTTTTAAGAAGTTTCTAGATCCTAAGTTTTCTTCTTCAAAGCCATAGAGTGGAATATACCACCTAATATTTCGAGATCTGACTTTTCCTATTTTTGGTTTTAGACAAAGTAAACATGTGTTCCACTTTGTTCTTAGAACTGCTTCAAGATTGAGCATCGTTATATTATTGCGAGTATTATACATGATTACAATAGTTAGAGATATGATTATGGTTGCTATTATTTATTCTCTTGAATCAAATACTTTTGTTTTCATTATTAACAAATGGTGACATCACACCTCGGTCAATCAATACAACCAGATAAATTAATATTTTATAAATTCATATCAATGAATCGTATTCTATGTTACACATCAAAAATATGAATTTGGATTACAAGTATTTCCCTACTTTTTCATATTTAATGCTTTAATTGTTTATTTGTACAATAAAGAGTAATTTCAGGCAATTATACTAGATTTCATTCGGCCGTATTCACTCTTCGAAAATGCTGCGTGTACACGCATTCGCACGCGTACACTTGAACGGCCGTACCGAGAGATAATAAACCAATGCATAATTACATTTTATATGTGGTGTGTGTGTGTGTGTGTGTGTGTGTGTGTGTGTGTGTGTGTGTGTGTGTGTGCGTGTGCGTGTGTGTGTGCATGTATGTTTACGTTATCAACCAGAATCACCCAACTCGCAACTTCAAAACTGACACAAACACACGCACACACACATTTTTACTTGTTTCAGTCATTTAACTGCGGCCATGCTGGAGCACCACTTTAATTATAAGCAGTTTAATTTAAACCGAATTAGTAGCTTCGTTACTGTGGTGTTTCCCCTCATTGGAAAATTTATTATGTTAAAAATAAGCTATTTTAGTCCGTTGGATTTGGAAATCCCACAATAAATATCGAATTAAATGTATGCCTGAATTCAAAGATTTCGGTTATTATTGCAGAATTATCCAAAGACGTGAAACTTCTTCGAAAGATAAAGGCCACACCTTTCAGAGCAAATGGCATACAAGTGACATTTTTGAATAGTAAATCGACTTCTTTAGTTTCTGAATGTATGCATATGTTGCAGGAAACGTAAAGAGAAGTTCAGCGACCCTCGTGTAGTGTCTTTTTTTTATTTCGCTGTTATTTGCAAGAGACAACTTAACGTGGTTGATTAATGCTTCAGAAAGACATGTCACTGAACTGTCAGACTTTAGGGTTGTTAAGAAAAAAACGTTGCATGATGATACAGGAAAGCTTCATCCATTTATATTGGCTACGAAAGTTGAGACGTTTTGAGAGCTGTAACTCACTTTAATTCTATTAAAGATCTATGTTCCACTGGGAGCTGCTTATTTATAAGAAATATGGTAATCTTAGCAATAATGGAACGAAAATTTAAACTATATAGCGCATTATACTATATATTTCGTTCTACAAAGCCACTATCTTTCAATGGATTATTGTAATGAGCTGCACAAAGTACTCCTTGCCAAAGGATAAACTGAATATGCAATTACTAATATTATTTATTAATTCTTTAATGATTGTTGATAAAATTATTGGAGTTTATATCAATACAGTGCAATTTTTAAAGTTTATTGCAGGAGAAATGTCTAGGTATGGAGTTATGCCTACCACCTGTATTTGAATGAGATACATATCTACTGTAATCATAAAATCTAATTCTTTGAATTATCTTGGACACGTTCCTGGCTTATTCTGTGCCTTTCCACAACTCGCTAAATGTTTACAAGCACAAGCTTTACCTATATATATATATAGATATATATATATAAACACTGACCTACAAACGCACAGAAGCACGCATACACACATAAATATACATATTACACACACATATATATATATATATATATATATATATATATATATATATATATATATATATATATATATATATATATATATATATCTCGCCATTTAATTTATCAAGCACTGTTCTCGCCATGTTACAAGATCTGAAAATGCAACGAAAGAAGATCCAGAAATTTTCTGCACAAAAAAATTTTTCCGAAACCTCTCTTAAAATATATCGTCAAGTTGAAAAAACAAGAGATCCAAAGATAGGAGCCATATTTCAATTATAAGAGGGACACGGAGACACCAAAGTAAGCAAGTCTCCCACCGAAACGCTAGCAATTTTAACACTGAGTCTCACATTTTTTATATGATCAAAGTGTTTGAGAAGATCCTCCAACAACGTTGAAGGAATAGGTGAGCGTAGCAGGATGGTCAATGGAGTTGGGAAGGTTTGTGGCCACCTTCCAGAGCTATAAAATGGCGTCTCTGAAGAACCCGTAACAATGGAAGATTTTGTGAGGTCTGTCGATGTTTTAGAAACAGCAGTCAACATCTTCCTTAAATAACACCCAATTACTTTTTAGAGATAACTTATTCGATAATTTAGTTATAACTAGGTAATGCATGAATTATTAAACGCGATGGTCAAGGCTGGAGTGCAATTTCCATTGATCAGCTCAATAGGGCTGACATAAAGCTCATCAACAGCAAATTTCAACAGTGGAATGAGCTTTCCAGATGGCTGATATTCCGGAGAAAAGAGGCTGAGTCAGTGATTGGCGAAATAAGACTGTGACGCAAGGAGGAGAAACGGGTATATGCTATATCTGGGGTATAGGGTTTTACTGCTACATCTATCATTTGAGAAGTGATGTAGCAGTGTGTGAAGACAGTAGATCGGTGAATTACAAGGATGGAGTCGGTTATTGAGTTGTTCAATGACAATCAGTCGGACAGTTTTCTTTCAGATGCAGACTTAGGTGACATGTTTATAGCAGCAGAGTCGTTCCAAATGTGTTAAACACTCAAATACAAACACACAAGAAAATAACCGATAGAGGAATATAACTAAAAATAGAGGCACAGATAAACAGATAAAGTGTCGCTTTAGAATATTTCAGTGAAGAAAGTGGAGATGTTCAGCGACACATAAAAGAAGAAAGGGAACACAGAAACGAAAGAAAACCTATTAAAGTTCGAAAACAGATAAAAAAAATATCAGATACAAGAGGAAAATGCAGACAGGAAGACATTTTCACCTTAAACATGCGTATAATATACAAACATCATACACATAAGAGTAAAACATCAAAATATGGTTGTCAAACATATACACCTCAGAAGTTACATCATTAGGAAAATCTTAAAGTATGTTAATATACATAAATACTTATACATATATGATAGATGCATATATATATATATATATATATATATATATATATATATATATATACATACATATATATATATGTTTGTGTGTGTGTGTGCGTGTGTGTGTGTGTGCGTGTGTGTGCGTGTGTCCGTAATGTATTTATAAATATATACATTCTTGTATAAATATTTTTGATTGTATATGGAAATGTATGCAGGCATTTATTTAATTATACAAATATTCATGCATACACACACACACAAATATATATGTATACACATAAACAAATGTTCACACACACACACACACATACTCTCGCACGAAGCCAATGCCTCTGAATGAAAGCAAATAAAATCAACACGCAGCTTCTCTGCAATTTAATATCAGATATATATATATATATATATATATATCAACGAATAAAATGTGCGTGCGCGTGCGTGTGCGTGCGCGTGCGTGTGCGTGCGCGTGCGTGTGCGTGCGCGTGCGTGTGCGTGCATGCGTAGAATTAATATATATGCCTTTATATATGTATATAAATATGTTTTTGAAAGTGAATATATGACATATGTATGTGTGTATGTTTGTGTGTGTGTGTTGTTTTTATACACAAATATGTGACTACATGTGTGTGTGCGTGTGTGTGTGTGTGTACGTATTCCTTTACTCTCTTACACCCGTCACTGCTCGACATTTAAGAGGACGAATTCTTAGTGGATCATATCAAACCCAATATGTACTTCGATCTCAATTTATCGATTGATGTAATTACATCTCGAATTGAAGGGACACAACTCGATATCGGCTAACAGCAGGTGCGCATTTATGCGCGTATATTGAGGATCTCCGTCAATGAACGACGAGGAATATGTTGTTCCATCAACTGAAGTACCTACTCTTGATTTCCCTAACGGCCAGATGGTTGAATATCTCACAATCATTTACAATTACATTAAGCAACTCGACGAGCTTGCGTATAATTTCCGCCGACTCATTTTCAACTACAAGCTGTGAGATGACGGGAGAGTATAGAAAATGCCACTTGCCTAAGAAGACGCACAGAGGGATCGAACCCATGATTGCGTGGTTGCAAATAAAGTTTCTTACTGGGAGTTCAAACATATACACTAAAGTATAAACATATATATATATATATATATATATGTATATATACATACATACATACATACACACACACACATAGCTTCTCTGTAATTTGGAATTAGGGTTACCCGGTATTTGGGCGGAGGTGCTAGCCGTTTAGATCGGAAAGAGTATATGATTTGTGCATTATTTTTATCGGCCACGAAATGACGACTGGCAGAGTTGACCTTGATGTAATTTGAAATCAGAACGCATGGAAGTAGAAAAAGTACCGCAAAACGTTTTCCCCGGCATTCTAACGATTCGGCCACGCCATATTGTTGCCCAATCAGCTTTAAATGCTTCTTCGTTGAATTGGTGACCAGAAACTCTTATATATTCTCAGAATTTCGAAAATTTCTATATTAGTCTGTATTATCACAACTGTCTGATGAACGGTGTGTGCGCGTGTGAGTGAGATAGAGAGAGACAAAGAGTACACTGACACACACACACACATACACACGCACTAACACATGTGTACGTATAGATAGATAGATAGATAGATAGATAGATAGATAGAAACAATCAGACAGCTACGTACATATACATACATACATACATATATACATACTACATACATACATACATACATACATACATACATACATACATATGCACACACACACACGTTCACTGTATATTAAACATGTTTGTGAAGGTATATATGTATACAGACAGATTATTAAAGAGAAAGAGACAGACAGACAGACAGACAGACAGATAGATTAGATTAGATAGATAGAAAAGACACGGACAGACAGATAGACAGATTCAAGCATCGGAAATGGGGAGCTATGCAAATTCTTCGGTTTCTGCATATGAACAGCTTTACGACGCCTACCATTACCATTGCACATCATGGAAACCTTATTTTGAGATCTGAGATCGAACGAAACACAAGATTTAGTGGCCTGGCAAGATCATTCTGCAAGGAATCGTTCAGGGAGAAACAAAACCATTTTTAAAAAAAGTGGTTTTCTTTCTCCCGACCTGACCAATGGCTTGTGAGTAGATGTGGTGGATTGAAACTGAGAGAAGCCCGTCGTGTGTGTGTGTGTGTTTGATTTAGCTTTGTTCCCCATCACTGCTTCACAACCGGTGCTGGTTTATTTACGTTCTCGCAACTTAGCGGTTCAGCAAAAAACAACTGATAGAATTAGTACCGGGCTTTAAAAACCAGAAATACTGGTGTCGATTTGGTCAGCTAAACCTTTCAAGGCACAGTCTAATGACATGGGCGCATCCTAATGGCTAAAACAAAGATAAAGGACATATGCACAATGCGCACAAAACTTTGCTACGTGAGTGGGGGGGTGACTGCATGAAAAGGACACCAATGAAAGAGGACTTCAATGGTCAACGGCCGTGTCATAGTTTGTCCGAGCAGAGAGGAGGACATTGTGTATCATTGAAATGAAGCATAAAAGAAATGACTAACTCATCTCCATAATTTCGAAGTTGGCGTCAGAAATCTAATGAGGTCACTAGCTCGGGTGGCAACATACAGATATAGTGTACAGAAACCATGTTACAAGGTAAACATTTGATATATTATAGCTTGTTATCCATGCCATTGCCAAGTCTGGAGATCCCTTCAGCTATTTGGGGAATAGCACACATTCTTTGTACAACCTCAGTGGTTTTCAGTTTATCTTGCCGCTGGGCAGAGTCTTTGAAATCGAGATAAGGATTTCTCACAGTAAAATTTTGCGCTAATCTTGTATCTGCCTCTGTAGCAGCTAGATCACTGTCAAACTTGACGGACGAGATATGATGTGTGTGTGTGTGTGTGTGTGTGTCCTTATCTTTCCCTATATCTGCTCATGTACTCAAATGACTGAACCAGCAATAACCTACTTGGCTGATGACGAACTCCTGCAGCCGGAAGTTTGAGGAAGGAAGCACTAACACCGAATTTTCTCTTGCTGTTTGTCTCAGTCTTAACGTACGAATAAATGCCAGCAGACGAAAACAAACCGTGTACAACGTTTTCGTAGAACTCGGAACTGCATCAAATCCTATAAATCATGAAGTGTGAGCAACATTTCGTTTGCACTCATCCATTCGTCGCAATCAGCAGATTCCAAATCAAAAACTCAAGTGTAGTGCCAGTCTTTCACGACAGAAACAATTAAAGGAGTAAGACATTGTTTTATACATACATACATACACACACACATATATATATATATTTTATAGACATATGTGACGTGTATGTTTATATAGTATGTTTATATAGTGGAGGCGCAATGGCCTAGTGGTTAGGACAGCGGACTCGCGGTCGCAGGATCGTGGCTTCGATTCCCAGACCGGGCGTTGTGTGTGTTTATTGAGCGAAAACACCTAAAAGCTCCATGAGGCTCCGGCAGAGGGTGGTGATCCCTGCTGTCCTCTTTCACCACTCGCTGTTGGCCTTTCACCACCACTGTTGGCCTGCTCGCTTAGCCAGCGGGGTGGCGTCATTCGAAGGCTAAAACAATGCGAACTCATTGTGACCAGCGATGTGTAACAACATCTGATGGTCTGGTCGGTCACGTGATCACGTGATATATATATATATATATATATTTATATATAGGATTCATTAAATGTTGAATTTTTTTCTCACGGTTTTTGAGTTTTTGTTAAATGACTTGTAAATACCTTTCACGCTGCAATTCTTTTCTCAGATCAGGTCACTTGCTTTTCAAGTACATCTCCATAAATATATATAAATATATATATATATATATATATATATATTATATATATATATATATATGAAATCAAAATAAGCAACAAGTATATCCAAGGTAGAGTGTTTAATAAAATGAAGTAGCATGAAACAATTGTACTACTCTACCTTGGATATACTTGTTGCTTATTTTGATTATAATCACCCCATTTGATTTATATGAATAATACCATACAAAATTCTGGTGCCTTTAACTTAAGTACCATATTCATCTGAATCTAAATTTTGCTGAACTTATATATATATATGCGTATATGTATGTATATATATGCGTGTATGTATGTATATATATATATATATGTGTGTGTGTGTGTGTGTGTGTGTGTGTATGTATATATATAAACACGCAAACACATATATACTGCTATACACACACACAAGGAAGGGACGAAATACAGGAAACGCTCCTTTTAATTATTTCTTTTCTTTTGTAGAATGAACAATTCAAAACTGTTGGAGTGTGAGTGTGTTCATATGCATTATGAACGTTTTGTATTCCATCATATGAGAGATATTTACATTGAAATAAGCTAAAATGCGTGACCTGTCTGATTTCCAAAGATGATAAATTTGGGGGACGTGGATGGGTGAAGTTTTAGCCACTAAAATCACTGAACTGTTTAATGTTTCGAGAAGCATAATCTCTAAAATCATGTTGGCATTGGAAAACCAAGGTAAAAACCACCTCTGGCAAGCACAGTTCTGCATGGAAGGCAAAGCAGGTGAAGAGTGGCCACGGTATAGAAAAACGTATTGTGTGGGAAACCTATCGAACTACATCACCAAAAGTGAGAGAAGCGCTAAACCACTACCTTACCAATTTTGTATCAACCAAAACTGTTCATCGTGAGCTCCTTAAAGCTGAATACCACGGAAGGACGGCAACTGATAAACGTCTCCTGTCCTCCATCAACATTGATATACAGAAAAATAATCTCTTCACTATCAAAATTGTTCAATGATTCAATGGAACAATATCATCTTTCAAGAATTATCATCCCCACCCCCATCCCTACCCCCCATCATTTTCCCACTTCCGGGTTGAGTTTGTCAGGAAACAGTTCCAAAGATGCCTTCAATTCTGACTCATAGGATCCTGCCGTGAAACACAGAGGTTGTTCTGTACTAATTAGGGCAACCACGCCACAGAATTCTCTTGCTCGCTCGATTTTTCTACAAAACAAACTTAATGCCCAAGATTATTTGAGTATTTTTCTAGTGTTTGTACCATCGTATGGTACAAACATTGTTCCTTAATGCACCGCATTTTTTCCAGGATAACAATGCGGCGAATCACGCGGTTATTGTTATTCAAAACTGATAGGAAGAACACAAAAGAAGACCACTTATATTGCCCCCACCACATACACACACACAAACACACACACACACGCATACACACTCAAACACACACACACACACACTTATCAGATTTTAATAAAATCCAGTATTTATGGTGTATCTTAGAGCAGCAAGTGAGGAGCCGCTTTTTCCTCTGCCATCGTCGCTAAAAGAGCTATAGCATTTCCCATGAAGAATGGATCAAATTCTCCGAACAATCAGTCAGAACCTGCACACGTTCATTCCTAAAACTGTGATTGGTACCAAAGGTGAACTAATACCGTATTAAACAAAAAAAAAACACTTCCAATTAACAAGGTGTTTCAATTCTTTTGTCGCACCCGTTTGACCCCGTGTCATTTGAAACTCATTTTGGCCGATAAGTTTGTTGCCATTAATGTTCTACTTGAACCTTGAACCGTTGCAAATCAGCACCTACAGGGAATTGGGAAGGGGGACTGGGGAGGGAGATTGGGGTGGCGTGACGTTCTGAGAATGAAGTTGTGGGCGGAGTGAGTAGAGCAGGTTGACGCAGCAAGGGGTATCCGGGGAACAGGCATGAGCTGCGTGGGAATGTTTGAAGGAAGGTTGCAAGAGTCCAGCTTGCTCCGGGAACAAAATGCATTATGATACTGTTCTACAGTGTTTACTTACAAATACTTATACACACACACATGTACATATATATATATATATGTACACGTGTGTGTGTATAAGTATATAAGTATATATATATATATTATATAGATATATATATATATATATATATATATATACATGTATGTGCGTATATATATATGTGTATATACACACATATATATATATATGCATGTCCATACATATACACGCATATATACATATACATTCACATATTCACATATAATACATTTATTTATATATATATATATATGTGTGTGTGTGTGTGTAGGTTGAGGGTATGTACATTTTCTCAGAATTTCGGATGGGGTGGTTTCATGAAACTCATGTGTCACAACATTTGACGGACGACAGTTTGATTGCAACCTTCGATATGCCGTAAAGAAGAGTCATCGATTGTCTACAAGATCAAACAAAACTGATATGTGGCAGCTCAGGTACTCACCAATATGAGGTGATTCAAATTAAAAAGGCCCTTCACACTAACAACTTTCTCGCAAGGTTATCATGCTTCTAAGAGTCAAGATATAAGGCGCCACAATATTTAATTTTAAAATTGTTCTAGCATCTGTCTGCTTTACATAAGAGGCGTGTCGAGAAAATACGAGAGAATTCAATGACAGACCTCCTTTTCAGGGCTATTCGCCACGCACAACGCCTCGAACATGAGAACTGCGTGTATTCTATAACACGTAGCTATGGCATTGAATACAGAGGGTTTCACTAAAAGTCAGGCAGGAAAAACATTGGAAAACTGTGATTCGGGGAAGGCACACAACCAGTCATGGCTGATCATTTGTGAAAGAGAAACGGAAGTCCTCAACTCTTGCTAACAACGTCCAGATTATAAATCGGAAACAACACTAGAAGACAAGCAAAGTGAAAGTGTCAGCTCATGCACTGCGCTTTAATAACTTCTCCTCTTCAGCAGACCTAGCATAGCTAATGTATACTATATGAAAGCCCTTAAGAAAGTCTAGTAAACCTACAGCCATGAAAGTGTTAGCTATAAAGCTGCTAATTTTCTAAACTGCATTACTTAGGGGTCCTACAGCACACAGGGATAGAAACGTTGATGTGTACTTTTCGGTAGCAGTCGAAAGGATGGACACGAGTCGGAACTAGGATACACATAGGGATTAAGTTAAACAATATATGCTCTGGTTTGGGGAAACAGGATAACAATCTAGCCCATTCTGGATGGCATGAAGCAGAATAAGTGATATAAGAACATTCTTAATATGAACAACTTTTCTGGCTGGCTGGGTTTTTCCAAATACGGTAGGCAACCGAAGGGTAGCAATTATAACAACCAAGGTTAGGACCTTATTCATCGTGTGGCGTGTCAGTGTGTGTGTGTATATATACATATATGTATGTGTAGTAGTAGTAGTAGTAGTAGTAGTATAGTAGTAGTAGTAGTAGTAGTAGTAGTAGTAGTAGTAGTAGTAGTAGTACTAGTTTGATTCATAGAATTATGTAGCTATCACGGAGTTCAAGCTTTGATATAACCATGATGCTCTGGTGATCTGATGACTTAACTTTCTTTATCTGCACTGATTTGTAAATATACAATTTTATTGCATACTGCATAGCATGCATATCAGGGTGGACAAGTGAAATATTTTTTTTTATTATACACTGAAATTATTATCACGTGATGAATGCTGCGAAACAGCCATAATCTTAAGGGTAACAAGTGGTAAATAAATATATTCACTTTCGTATCTCCTAACATTTTATGGTATAATATATAATATATATATATAATATATATATATATATATATATATATATATATATATATAGGATCTCCTTGTCTCAAGAAATATACATATATTTTCTCGGTCTTTAAATCAAAATATTTCGGTTTCGGAAACAACTACTTTTAATGGCTGAGATGTGACTAAACTTTGAGCAAAGGAAAATTATTCTGGTGTGAAAGTGGAAAGACGTAGCTGGAGAGTA
>NC_043004.1:37090159-37107659 GCF_006345805.1 Octopus sinensis
CACACGATAACACACACACAACCACACAAACACACACACAAACACACACACACAAACACACACACACACAACACTCACACACATGTGTGTGTTTATGCACGTGTATTTACGTGTGTGTGTGTGTGTGTGTGTGTGTGTGTGTGTTTCGCAGAACACACGGGAGAAATAGAAATTAATACACAAAACTAAATGCATATTTTTTAATGCTTAAGTGCTTTACAACAAGATATGTGTGAGGTGTATGTCTGCACATAGACATACCTTCGTTTAAATATATATACACATACACTTATATCTATGCTTACATTTATATATATACACGCCCATATGTATGCTTATATCTATATACACAAAACACACATATACATACATGTTATATATATATATATATATATATATATCTCCCTTTGGTTGTAAAACATATTATATATATATTATATATATATATATATATATATATATATATATATATATATATATATACACATACAAATATACTTACATTTAAATATATATACACACATATATATGATTACATTAAAATATATTTACACACACATATACAGCTGCTATAACATTATATATGCATATATAATATATATATATATATATATATACGCATATACACTCATATAAATGGTGATATTTAATATATATGTACACACATGTATGCGCTTACGCTTCAGTATATACACGTATATGTCTACGTTTCAACATGTGAATGTGTTTACGTGTGTGTGTGGTGTGTGTGTGTGTGTGTGTGTGTGTGGTGTGTGTGGTGTGTGTGTGTGTTTGTGCGTGTGTGTGTTTATGCACACCTACATAGTCTGCATTCATACATACACCTGCATGTATATTTTGGTGGAAGAGCTAGCAGAATTGGTAGAGCACCGGAATAAATGACTAGTTGTATTTCTTCCGATTTCTTGCATCCGGAGTTCAATTTCCGCCGAAGACAACAAAACAAGCTTCCATTCAAGCCCCGCGGTCGATGAAAAATCAGCAGACACCCCCACCCCTCCGCCATACACGCACTTGAAATTGCTGGCGTTGTGCCAAAATTGGATAGAACTATTATGAATACAGATATAAAACGCACACACACACACACACATGTATGTATGCACGTATGTATGCACGTATGTATGTATGCACGTATGTATGTATGTACGTATGTACGTATGTATGTATGTATGTATGTATGCGTATGTATGTATGTACGTATGTATGTATGTATGTATGTACAAATGTACGTATGTATGTATGTACGTATGTATGTACGTACGTATGTATGTATGTATGCACGTATTTATGTACGTACGTATGTATGTATGTATGTATGCACGTATGTATGTATGTATGTATGTATGCACGTATGTATGTATGTATGTATGTATGTATGCATGTACAAATGTACGTATGTATGTATGTACGTACGTACGTATGTATGTATGTATGTACGTATGTATGTATGTACGTATGCATGTATGTATGCACGTACGTATGTATGTACAAATGTACGTATGTATGTACGTACGTATGTATGTATGCACGTATGTATGTATGTATGTATGTATGTATGTATGCATGTACGTATGTATGCATGTACGTATGTACGTATGTACCCATGTATGTATGTATATATTTATGCATGTACATATGTATGTATATATGTATGTATGTATGCACGTATGTATGCACGTATGTATGTACGTACGTATGTATGTGTATGTATGCACGTATGTATGTATGTATGCACGTATGTATGTATGTATGTATGTATGTATGTATGTATGTATGACGACGAAGAGTGTGACTGATATCATTTGATTTGCACAACTTTCCGTGTGAGTGTGTGTGGTGTGTGGCTGTTATTTCTAGCAATTGTCACTTGCCTGTAGTTTGAAATGATATTTACTACAACGGGCCACCGCCGCCACCACCATCATCACCACCACCACCACTACCACCACCGCCGCCGAACCCGCCACACTAGGCCACCACCACCACCACCACCATCAGCGCCGCCGCCGCCGCCGCTGCCGCCCACTCGTACTTTCCAAACCATCCTCTCGTCGCCCCCCCCCCATCTCCCTCGACCAACGTTTTAAACGTCGCTCCACAAACTGCAAAAGCAGTGACGAACAAACGGACTCTGTTCAGTGAACGAAGAAAACAGATATTTCTCTTCACACATGAACAAACCTCTACATAAGCACACATACGCAAGCAGCCAAGGGCGGGCGTATATATGTATATATATGTATATATATATATATATATATATATATATACATCAGCTGATGTGTGTGTGTGTGTGTGTGTCTCAATATATACAGACCTGCATTTGTTTTGCTATCAAAAATCCTACGATGAATATACATGCAAGCTTGCCCGCGCCTCCACCTTCTCACCCTAAAAAAAAAAAAATAATAACATTGGCCTGGGTCGGAATGGCTATTTTGTGGGGAGAACATACGAACACACTGCAATTAATAGGTGCCTATTAAACGCACACATAACACAATATATATATATAATATATCTATATATATGTATATATAATATATATATATATATATATATATATATATATATAATATATGTATATGTATGTACTATATATATGTATATTGTATAGGTATATATAAGTAGATATATATATATACATATATATATAAGTATATATATATATATATATATATTTATATGTATAGGATATATATATTATAGGATATATATATATATATATATTATATATATATATATATATATGTATATATTATATATATATGATATAGTATATAGATATATATATATATATGCTATATATATATGTATAGATTATATCTATATATATATATATATATATATATATATATATATATATATATATATGTATATATATATATATATATATATATATATATATGTATATCTATATCATATATATATAATATATATATATATATATATAATATATATATAAGTATGTATATATATAACAAATACACACATATACATACATATATATATATGTATATATATATAAATATATTCCCCCGACTATGCGGGTGTTGTTACATTCCAAAACACTCCGCGATATGTGAAAATCTGCGAGGTAGAATAGTACTGTATTATATATATATATATATTTTAATAATTTGTATACATTTATTTTATTATAAATGCAAAACAACACCACGTAGGAATCGACGTAAGCTTAAAGAACAAACCGCGATAGGCGAACCGCGATGAAGCGACGGATGACTGTGTATATATATATATATATATATATATATATATATATATAGAGAGAGAGAGAGAGAGAGAGAGATGCATATATGTGTGTGTGTATGTGTGTGTATGCATATATATATTGTGTGTATATATATATGCGTGTATATATATATATATATTGTGTGCATTTATATATACTCAAATATATATGCATACATATATATATGTATATATGCGTATATAAGTGCATGTAAAACATACGCATAGACACAAACATATACATGTGTGTGTGTGTGTATGTATGTCTGTATATGCTCATGTACTTAATATTCATACATATTCATGTATATGGGCGTAGGCCCGTCTATGTGGTTAAGGAGCACGCCTTGCAACCACGAGGTTCCAGGTTCAGTCCCACAGCACTGCATCTTGATAAAGTGTAATCTCCTGGAGCTCCGAGCCGACCAATGCCTTCGGAGTGAATTCGGTAGACAGAGACTGAATGAAGCTTGTTGTTTATACAGGTATGTGGTGTGTGTGTGTGTGTGTGTGTGTGTCTATGTCCCCCACCATAGCTTGATTATTGGTGCTTTTAACGTTCCTGAAATATAGCGGTTCGGCAGAAGGACCCGATAGAATTAGTACTGTACTTTAAAAATTAAGTACTGCTGTCGATTTGTTCAACTACACCCTTCAAGGCGGTGCCCCAGCATGGCCGCAGTCCAACTACACGAATCAAGATTTATATTTAATGCTGCTACCCCTATGAAATGTTTGTAGATACCCGTAAACGGGATGAGGGATTAGCAAAATCGATGAAATGTCGGATAAAAATACCTTGTGGTGTTTAGGTTGCTTACCTTTACATTCTGAGTTGACATTTACATTCATCCGATTAGGATCGATAAAATATGGGGCCATTTGGGTTTAGTGGGACAATTTAGCCGATTAAAGCTACCCATATCCAAATTTACATGTGTGTGTGAATATACATACACCTATATGCATTTATGTGTGTGTGTATGTGTGTGTGTGTGTTTATGTGTGTTTATGTGTGTAGTGTATATTATGCATAGCAGACAGAGAGTGCGATTGAAAGATTTCGTTCTATGTTGTGAGACACAGCATTCAGCACATGAGGCAGCTCTCTAACAGTATAAATGTGTATATATAAGGATATATATATACACAAAAGCATTTTGAAATAATAATATAAACATTTTTTTTTTTGTGTGTGTTCAGAGGTAACTCTGGACCCTCGGGTATCTAATAGCGAAATATGATCATCGGCGAAAGGGAGAGACAATGATGATACGATGCTATCATAAGTCTGGTCCCAAGTTTTAAAAATTGCTTTTCATTTCAGCAATCATATTTCCAAATGTATATCTTTACGTATAGATTATGTTGTGTGTGTGTGAGCGCGCGAGTGTATGTATTGATGTCAAACACACGTACAAACACAGAAAGATCAATAAAGATATGCATCTGTCTGTATGATTGATTGCGTTGGCGAGAGTACATGACATGTATGCGTAAATATATACACACACATCTGAGTATGCATATAAGTATACACACACACACAACACATACATCTTACATAGAAGCAGCATAGCATGTAAAAGGCCGTATGTATCTCGTTCGCTAAACACTTCAGGATAACGGGCTATTTAACTCAAAATGTGGGGACAAATAAAATATTCCCAACTACCTTCACTATTTTATATTCGATCTGTCTTCTAGAACACACTGAGATCAGTATATATATATATATATGATAGATCGTTAGCTCCTACACGCATTTTTTTCTCTCCTTGTTTTTTTCTGTGTATCTTTCTGTCGAAGAGCGTAGGCTCGAAACGTAAAAGACTTTTTCTATTTCTATTCCTGAGCGCTATACTTATACATTTGTTTGTTTGTATTCTACCAGCCTTCGTCTTTTGTTTATTTTCGTAAACCTTCCCGTTATATATATATATATATATATATATATATATACATATTATTTTACCCGAATTTGTCCCTTGCTACTCTGAGGTTCACCTGTGAATGCAGGGGGTTTTCAGGCAAATTGTGGCTGGAGAATTGATGGGGTTTGCAGATTTTCTAATCTTGGGGTACGGTGATGGGCAGAAAGTATGATTAGAAAAAGGAAAAGGAATTTTAAAAAAAGGCGGGGGAACGAAGGAAGAGCAGAATTAAGAGAGGGAGTTCAAAGTTTCGCCGGGCTTATAGTCTATTGAAGCTGTGTATTTCAGGAAGAACTTCGAAATCACTAACAAAATTATAAGAGAATTAACACATGTATCCAGTCTTTTCTTCTGTCAATCTTTGTTTAATGCAACAACAAAAAAAAACGATTACTTTTAATTATTTGTGTGTATATATGTGTGTGTATGTATGTATGTTTATTTGTGTGCATATATATGTGTGTATGTATGTAAGTATGTATGTATGTATATTTGTATGTATGTATGTATGCATGTATGCGCGCTCACACACACACACAAATACAGATAGGGAGGGACGGGGAAAGAGTTCGTGCACCGTGCATATAATGTAAAATACAATTTGTCACGCACACACTGACTCGTGCACACATGCAGACACAGGTTTTTATTTTTCATTTACTTCGAAATTTGCTATAAAATTGTGGTTTTTTTGGCCGTGTTGGCTGCTATTTCTAGCATGTAAAATTACCTGTTAAAGGGTAATTTTCTATTTTGAAATACGAGTACATATATATATATATATATATATACTATATATATATATATATATATATATGTGTGTGTGTGTGGTAAGTAGCTTGCTTACCAGCCACATGGTTCCGGGTTCAGTCCCACTGCGTGGCACCTTGGGCAAGTGTCTTCTACTATAGCCTCGGGCCGACCAAAGCCTTGTGAGTGGATTTGGTAGACGGAAACTGAAAGAAGCCCGTCGTATATATGTATATATATATATGTGTGTGTGCGTGTATGTTTGTGTGTCTGTGTTTGTCCCCCTAGCATTGCTTGACAACCGATGCTGGTGTGTTTATGTCCCCGTCACTTAGCGGTTCGGCAAAAGAGACCGATTGAATAATTACTGGGCTTAAGAATAAGTCCTGGGGTCGAGTTGCTCGATTAAAAGGCGGTGCTCCAGCATGGCCGCAGTCAAATGACTGAAACAAGTAAAAGAGTAAAAGAGTATACATTGGGGGGACTGTGCGAGCTATATACATACTCTTTTGTGTATACAAGGAAGAGAAAAATTCACTCGAATATGTTCGATGCGAATCTGTTTACACTGAGAACGGGCGCGTGTGTGCGTGCGTGCGTACGTGTGTGTGTATGTGAGTGTGTGTGTGTGTGTGTGCGTACGTGTGTGTGTGGTAAGATGTACTGTACTTCAAAACACCCAAGTAGATATATTTACCCAAGCATTGGTATTATTACGAGGACATTAACTCACACATAGATGTACAAACATATTTACATACATGCGTATTAGAGACTCTCTCTCTCTCTCTCCTCAATTCACATACACACACGCACACACACACATACATACACACATACGCACACATCTACGTACGTACATACATATACATATATATATATATATATATATACACATACACGGATACAATATGTGTATGTATATGTGTGCGTGATTGTATGTGTATGCGTGTATATGTGTGTGTGTGTGTGCGCGTATATGCGTATGGGTATGTGTATCTGCATTGTATGCATGTGTATGTCTGTGTGCGTGTATGTGTGTACGTGCATGTGTGTACGTGTATGCGTGTGTATGTCTGTGTGCGTGCATGTGTGTACTTGCTTGTGTGTACGTGTATGCGTGTGTATGTCTGTGTGCGTGCATGTGTGCACGTGCATGCGTGTGTATGTCTGTGTGCGTGCATGTGTGAACGTGCATGTGTGTACGTGCATGTGTGTACGTGCATGTGTGTATGCGCGCGTATATGTGTGTGTGAATACGTGTTTGAGTGTGTTTGCAGTGGAGGACCCAAGGAAGGGGGCCTGAGGGGCACGTGACCCCTCAAGGAAAGAAGTGCACCTTTCTAAATAATGCTATCACGCCCTTTTCGCCTGGAACTGTATTCTCTTCTGGCCTTGTGCCCCACTCTTCGAAAAATTCTTGGGACTACGCCTGTATATATTTCTTTACTACCCACAAGGGGCTAAACACAGAGGGGACAAACAAGGACAGACAAACGGATTAAGCCGATTACATCAACCCCAGTGCGTAACTGGTACTTAATTTATCGACCCCGAAAGGATGAAAGGCAAAGTCGACCTCGGCGGAATTTGAACCCAGAACCTAGCGGCAGACGAAATACGGCTACGCATTTCGCCCGGCGCGCTAACGTTTCTGCCAGCTCGCCGTCTTAACAGCTGTGCCTGTATAGTGTGTGTGTTCTACCTTGTAATTGTTTATGCTTTGGTGGACGTAGACTGTTTGTGTAGAGGACTAAGGGAGTTTGAAACTGTTTACAATTCATTCAGAAATGGCAGGTAATATTTGATAAAGAAACTTTAGCTCCAGCCATGGGGCTGCTACATGGAATAAGTTCTCCGACTTCGGTCGTGGGTTTTTACTGCTGCATCGCAACATGGGAGCAGCCCGCTGTGTTGCTATTGTGGCTTCGTCGATTCGAACACACGAACACAAGAAAAACGAATGAAGCGGATGTCACTGAAAGCTTTCACATTTCAGTTATACATACAATACTCACACACACACACACACACACCATACAAACATACATGAAAATGCATACACATATATACACATACATATATAAACATACACACACACACATACACATGTATGTATATCTACACACACATATTAACCTTCTCAAACGATTTAGTACTTATATCTGAGGATGGATGGATGCATACAGGGACGTATGAATGCGTGCGTATGTATGTATGTGTATACACACACATACACACACACATAATGTATGATATATTTTCATATAGATGATTGTGTGCGAGTGTATACATGTATGCACACATTCATTAACACCTTTCTCATTCAGGTCTGTACGAACTCGAGGTCGATTTCACATTTAATAGTTTGTTTTTTGTAAATGTATGCGTGCGTATGTTTGTGTGTGTGGTATGTACGTATGTATGTATGTGTGTGCATATATATATATATATATATATATATATATATATATATATATACATACATATAACGCATGTAAGCATTATATACATGCGTACATATGCATACTGCATATATATATATATATATTATATATATATATATATATATTACACACGCCATATATATACATGTGTGTGTATATTGAAATATTGAAACTGAGTAGACGGAAACTGTGTTGAAGCATTGCCTTTGATATCGTTAAAATATTCATCAGAGAAGGATGAAGCTTGAACTGGGTCAGGGGAGATGAAGTTACTATCATAGTGCCCAATGTAGAAGCAGTCGACACTCTTCTATTACTATATAGTAACACACTATTAGTATTGGTAGTTTACATTATTATTATTATTATTATTATTATTATTATCATTATTATTATAGAGAAACAGGTTTTGTAAGGGAGATGCAACCCTTCCTGACAGCAAACAGCGATCTTTGTTGTCACTCGTGTTAAGAACTAGCCAAACAGTTTGGTTTGGACGGGGCGTCCAAGAACTAGGATGTGGTCGAGAACAGGGTGGCCAATCTCACTCAGAAATGTGTCAAGAAGTTGTCCGCTTAAAGGTCAGACGTAAAATTACCTGACCGTCGTGATCAGGCTGGAGCACATACTTTTCCGCATCTTATGGAAAGCTCAATGGAAAGCACGGGTCAGAAAATTCACTTGCTGCCAAAACGCACTTCATCGCGATCTCGGAATGTTGCCGTTGATGAAGCGAGAATACGTCCAGAAGCATCATCAAAAATATTCAGACTGCTGCGACAATGACGATGATGACAAAAATGAGGGCGAGCTGTTGAGGGAGCCCTTCATGCAGCGGCACATCTTTTTGCAGATCATCTTTTTGACCGTGCTGTAATCATTAATCAAGTGTACACCGCAATTAAATGTCTGGCTTCTAGAATGTCGCCAAACATTCGCGGCACTGAACTTGGACAACATCGTCGACAGCAAACAAGCCTCACATTCCAGAGCAGATTAGTATAGAGAATAAACAAGGATGGTGTGAGGTGGACTCTAGACTTTGGCGAGAACAATCTAAGAAGTGTCTGCTGGAGGACTCTTAAGTCAGAGTCTATAGACAAACCCCAAAAGTCCTTTTTAAGACAGAACTGAAAAACCGAATTACCTGTTCGAAATCAGCTCTACAGACATGGAAGTGCTAACAGCTGTACCTGTCCGAGATGCGTGAGAGGAAACGAAACCATCCTGAAACGCATCAATGTCATTGCATTATTGACTCGTGGACTCGTGTTCAGCGAGACGGTAGAATTGTTAGCACGCCGGGTAAGATGCTTAGCGGTATCTCGTTTGACTTCACGTTCTGAATTCAAATTCCGCCGATCTCGACATTGTCTTTCATCCTTTCGGAGTCGATAAATTAAGTACCAATCAAGTACTGGGGTCGATGTGATCGACTATCCTCCTCCACACAAATTGCAGGTCTTGAGCCTATAGTAGAAAGGATTATTGGCTTATGGACCAGTGTCGAACTTGTAAGATGAATCTGACCATCAACCGAGAGAGGATCAACGCGTCATCATCCTTTGACGGGGAAGCCCCCATCAACTTGTTCGAGTACCACTTGAAGAGAAAATGAGAAAGAAAGAAGCACTGCCCTTTAGTGTGTTTAACGAAAACTGGGTGGGAGAAGACAAACGAGGGTGAATGGGTCTACCTTGGAAATGTTTTTCAAAGAAACAGAGAACGCTTTTGATGTCTGTGAGGTAACCAGAGCTGTGTGTCAGGTTTCCCTGTCAACTACCCCAGATTCTCTTCCCCACTTACTGGGGAATCTTTTGTTTTTCATATTGAATTTTTGTTTTATCATTTATTTATATATATTTTTTTTTACCTCTTTTTATTTGATGTAAAACCCACTTTTGTGGGTCTGTATTTCGTCCTTGTATTGTTTTTCAGTGTATTGGGCGCTTGTGGTCAATAAAAGTAGTTTTAGGTTGGAATTTAGGTCTTCGGGTATGTCAAGGTGAAAGGCTGCTGTCCATTCCTTCTTATAACGAATACGACACATGTTGCTTACCGTCCTTCCCCCAACCTCCACTCTCATTCTTGGTGGAAACGACATAAAAGACTTTCCAACAGTGACCATCCCTTAGCACTACATTCCCCGATATGTCACTTTTCTAAATTATTTCTTTCGTTCTTTAATTCATTAGAGCGTTCTAACCATCAGAATCAAATGTGTTCTGAAGGAGAGGTTGCTGCTATTTCTAGAAGGTAAAGCGACTACGTGGAGGCTTTCACATTAATTCGTGCCTCCTGAATCAGCATTGATCGAACATGTCCATGATCAAGGCCGTTCTACCCGTGATGATCCAAACTTTTAAACAGACATAATATATCTAAGAAAGACTATAACTATCAAACAACTACTTTTTGTAATGCTAGATGTGATGTGAATGAGATTAAGCGCCATTTCTAGCAAGTCAAAGTACAACGCAGAAGGTCTCTCATTCTCTACAGGTGGTTTTATGTGCGAAGAAAAGACACGAAAGCGCCTAGAATTTACTTTCAGTGTGTGTGTGTGTGTGGTGTGTGTATCTACGATTCTCTTTCCATTCCGTTCTTCGACATCATATCATCTCAGCTGCTACGTTTCTGAAACTAATCGTTTGCACCGCATTTTCTGTCTCACCTAATTTCTCTTCTCTGCCGTCTTTTCTCTCTCTCTTCTCCAACTCCTCGCTTTGTCTTCCTCTCAATCTCTCGCTCTATAATTCCACTCTGTCATTTAAGAGATTGACAGAGAAAAACACATCCACCTCATCTGCTTCTACTCTCCCTATTACTCTCTATATTAAAACTATAATAGATTTCTTATCGATTGATACTTTCTCCCTCGTTTATTTTTTTACTTAAATATTTCTATCGCCTCCTTCCTTTCATTTATCTACACGCGCGCGCAGATGGATAGATAGATAGATAGATAGATAGATAGATAGATAGATAGATAGATAGATAGATAGATAGACAAATAGATAGATAGATAGATAGATAGATAGATAGATAGATAGATAGATAGATAGATAGATAGATAGACAAATAGATAGATAGATAGATAGATAGATAGATAGATAGATAGATAGATAGATAGATAGATATGTAGAAATAGGTGCGTGCATACGTTAGACAGCTACACATACATATATGCACACATATACAGCTACACACACGTACGTGCATTTATACATTCATACATGCGAGCATGCATATCAACATTTTCTACCAATTTCGTGTGCGACAGATTACGCCGTGTTCCAACCATTCATTTTTCTTTTAATTATTCTCTCATTCTTTTCTTGCTGATC
The DNA here is from genome assembly GCF_006345805.1 of Octopus sinensis. Taxonomy (NCBI): domain Eukaryota; kingdom Metazoa; phylum Mollusca; class Cephalopoda; order Octopoda; family Octopodidae; genus Octopus; species Octopus sinensis. The sequence continues at coordinate 37,101,917 of NC_043004.1, forward strand.
CCACCACCACCACCACCACCATCCTCTCTCTCTCTCTCTTCCTCTCTCTCTCTCTCTCTTTCTCTCTCTCTCTCTCTCTCTGTATACACATATACATATTTGTTTATTTATCAAACTGCATGTTCAAACTATTCCTCTCAACCACAGATATTTTCTTCTCTAACTCTCTTAACTTATTCACCTCTAATATAGCTGTGTGTATGTATGTATGTGTGTGTGTGTGTGTGTGCCCGCACACACACATACACATACACATCTATAAAAACTCACACAACACTGACAATTATACAATAGACAGACAGACAGACAAACAGACAGACAGACAGACAGACTGACAGACTGATAGACACAAAAGACAGTACCAAATGTTTCCTTCCTCCTTAATCTCCATCTCTCCACCAAACTTCCTCTTATAATCTCTCATTTCATAATTTTATTCCACTTTTTTTCTTTCTCTCTCTATCTCTCTCTCTATCTCTATCACTCTCTCTCTCTCTCTCTCTCTCTCTCTCTCTCTCTCTCTCTCTCTCTCTCTCTCTCTCTCTCCAGAATACTCACACATTTGTCCGTCTCTATTATTTTAATCTTGAATCCTTTTACTAGTTGCTGTTCTTTGGTAGATAAGTAAGGTATGCAGGCTGATAGGCACGATAGGGTACATGGAGATGTAGATAGATAGTAAATAGGTAGATAGGTGGAAAGGTAGATAGACAGGTAGAGCGGTAACATGAATTTCTGATTACGTACGTTAACCTGTCCCAAAACGGTGCATTTGTGGAAAAATTGATTGATTGTCGTTCCACCGGTCTCACTTTAGAAGGTTCAATTTAGATTTTTTTTTTCCTGAGTTTTTTCTTTATATTTTGAACAAATCTGGTTATCAAAACCGCCGGAAATCCCTCGTTCTTTAAATAAACCGTTTCTCTTGCAGATAAGATGGGCGTGCATAGTAAAAATTGCAGATTTCATAACTGTTGGTCGAAATGGATTTTAGTTGAAAGATATATAGAAAAGAACACCTGAAACTAAATCTACTTCAAGTTTATTGGTTTCAAATGTTGGCACAAAGCCAGCAATTTTAGGGGAGGAGATACGTTCTAAAGGATGAAAGGCAAAGTCAACCTCGGCGGGATTTGAATTCAGTACGTAAGGACGGACGAAATGCCGCATAGCATGTTGTCCGGTGTGCAAACGATTCTACCTACACGCCACCTTAAATCTGCTACAAATGTCTTACAAGTTAGTAATTTTCATTTTTTTATCAAAAATATGATAAAAGGTGGCAACAGACTAAATCGGTTGAAAAGATTCTACTTCAAAACAAAAAAAAACTATAGGTATTCTGTAACTCTCTAAATTTACAAGATGACTTCAAGAACCAATAATTTTAAGAGACCAACTGAAGCCATCTAAGAAGTTACGTAGGCACAAAAGATCAGTACAAAAGACAAAAAAAAAACACTCTCCTATTATTTTCACATGGTGGGGTTTTTTTTACCTTTTTTCTTTTTTCTTTTTTCACTAATATCCATGTATTATTAGACCCGTCTCACTTTGAAGGTGAAATTTACTGGTAGAACCCTCCCTGAAAGTGAAGCTAGCAGAAAGAGGAGAAATTTACCAAACTAACTCAAAAAAATTGGATCTATAACTTTGTTAAATGGAAAGAAACCTTTAGAATTTGCCTCAGTTTAAATGTATTTGAAATTATTAGTTTATGAAATGACATAATACATCTGGTGTTTTGATAAAAAAAATATTCAAACTATAATTATGAAATATATAATTCATTGAACATGTTGTATTTATGTTGACACAGCATCGTTTGGAAGTATTTATGTGACGTATTTCGTACTCAGCATCAGTTACACCTTCGCCTACACTGCCCGTACTCAGCATCATTAGCGTCTTCCCCATCACTGCCCATACTCAGCATCGTGGTCGCGGTCTCTGATTTTGTCGAGATATTTGTTCTGGACACAGTTTTGTAAACAGACGATGGCATGATAACTTTAAGGAACGGCCATCTCATGCATGAATTCGCGATGTACTTTATAAACATCTTCAAAAATTTCGGTCTAATTTACTGGATTTTACTCAAAATCTCACACGCAAGCAAATAGTATTCTTGCAGAAAACCGTACTCAGCATCATTAGCGTCTTCCCCTTCAATGCCCGTACTCAGCATCATTAGCGTCTTCCCCATCACTGCCCGTACTCAGCATCATTAGCGTCTTCCCCATCACTGCCCATACTCAGCATCATTAGCATCTTCCCAATCACTGCCCGTACTCAGCATCATTAGCGTCTTCCCCATCACTGCCCGTACTCAGTATCATTAGCATCTTTCCCTTCACTGCCCGTACTCAGCATCATTAGCATCTTCCCCATCACTGCCCGTACTCAGCATCATTAGCTTCTTTCCCTTCACTGCCCGTACTCAGCATCATTAGCATCTTCCCCATCACTGCCCGTACTCAGCATCATTAGCATCTTCCCCATCACTGCCCGTACTCAGCATCATTAGCATCTTCCCCTTCACTGCCCGTACTCAGCATCATTAGCGTCTTCCCCATCACTGCCCGTACTCAGCATCATTAGCATCTTCCCCATCACTGCCCGTACTCAGCATCATTAGCATCTTCCCCTTCACTGCCCGTACTCAGCATCATTAGCATCTTCCCTTCACTGCCCGTACTCAGCATCATTAGCATCTTCCCCTTCACTGCCCGTACTCAGCATCATTAGCGTCTTCCCCTTCACTGCCCGTACTCAGCATCATTAGCGTCTTCCCCTTCACTGCCCGTACTCAGCATCATTAGCATCTTCCCCTTCACTGCCCGTACTCAGCATCATTAGCATCTTCCCCTTCACTGCCCGTACTCAGCATCATTAGCGTCTACCCCTTCACTGCCCGTACTCAGCATCATTAGCATCTTCCCCTTCACTGCCCGTACTCAGCATCATTAGCATCTTCCCCTTCACTGCCCGTACTCAGCATCATTAGCATCTTCCCCTTCACTGCCCGTACTCAGCATCATTAGCGTCTTCCCCTTCACTGCCCGTACTCAGCATCATTAGCGTCTTCCCCTTCACTGCCCGTACTCAGCATCATTAGCATCTTCCCCTTCACTGCCCGTACTCAGCATCATTAGCGTCTTCCCCTTCACTGCCCGTACTCAGCATCATTAGCATCTTCCCCTTCACTGCCCGTACTCAGCATCATTAGCATCTTCCCCTTCACTGCCCGTACTCAGTATCATTAGCGTCTTCCCCTTCACTGCCCGTACTCAGCATCATTAGCGTCTTCCCCATCACTGCCCGTACTCAGCATCATTAGCGTCTTCCCCTTCACTGCCCGTACTCAGCATCATTAGCATCTTCCCCTTCACTGCCCGTACTCAGCATCATTAGCGTCTTCCCCTTCACTGCACGTACTCAGCATCATTAGCGTCTTCCCCTTCACTGCCCGTACTCAGCATCATTAGCGTCTTCCCCATCACTGCCCGTACTCAGCATCATTAGCGTCTTCCCCTTCAATGCCCGTACTCAGCATCATTAGCGTCTTCCCCATCACTGCCCGTACTCAGCATCATTAGCGTCTTCCCCTTCACTGCCCGTACTCAGCATCATTAGCATCTTCCCCATCACTGCCCGTACTCAGCATCATTAGCGTCTTCCCCTTCACTGCCCGTACTCAGCATCATTAGCGTCTTCCCCTTCACTGCCCGTACTCAGCATCATTAGCATCTTCCCCTTCAATGCCCGTACTCAGCATCATTAGCGTCTTCCCCTTCACTGCCCGTACTCAGCATCATTAGCGTCTTCCCCTTCACTGCCCGTACTCAGCATCATTAGCGTCTTCCCCTTCACTGCCCGTACTCAGCATCATTAGCGTCTTCCCCTTCACTGCCCGTACTCAGCATTATTAGCATCTTCGCCTTCACTGCCCGTACTCAGCATCATTAGCATCTTCCCCTTCACTGCCCGTACTCAGCATTATTAGCATCTTCGCCTTCACTGCCCGTACTCAGCATCATTAGCATCTTCCCCTTCACTGCCCGTACTCAGCATCATTAGCGACTTCCCCTTCACTGCCCGTACTCAGCATCATTAGCGTCTTCCCCTTCACTGCCCGTACTCAGCATCATTAGGATCTTCCCCTTCACTGCCCGTACTCAGCATCATTAGCATTTTCCCCTTCACTGCCCGTACTCAGCATCATTAGGATCTTTCCCTTCACTGCCCGTACTCAGCATCATTAGCGTCTTCCCCATCACTGCCCGTACTCAGCATCATTAGCGTCTTCCCCTTCACTGCCCGTACTCAGCATCATTAGCATCTTCCCCTTCACTGCCCGTACTCAGCATCATTAGCGTCTTCCCCATCACTGCCCGTACTCAGCATCATTAGCGTCTTCCCCTTCACTGCCCGTACTCAGCATCATTAGCATCTTCCCCTTCACTGCCCGTACTCAGCATCATTATCGTCTTCCCCTTCACTGCCCGTACTCAGCATCATTAGCATCTTCCCCTTCAATGCCCGTACTCAGCATCATTAGCGTCTTCCCCTTCACTGCCCGTACTCAGCATCATTAGCATCTTCCCCTTCACTGCCCGTACTCAGCATCATTAGCGTCTTCCCCTTCACTGCCCGTACTCAGCATCATTAGCGTCTTCCCCTTCACTGCCCGTACTCAGCATCATTAGCATCTTCGCCTTCACTGCCCGTACTCAGCATCATTAGCATCTTCCCCATCACTGCCCGTACTCAGCATCATTAGCGTCTCCCCCTTCACTGCCCGTACTCAGCATCATTAGCGTCTTCCCTGTTACCAAACTGAGTCTGTCACTCAATTCCGTCCATGGTTCTGATGAATTTTAGAAACAATTTAACGGGATACAATGGGTGCAACTTTGATCCAAAGCTACCCAAGCGTTTCTGTAGGTGAAACTGAAACATTTTTGCCATTTTGCCACAGATAACACGCCCTAAATTAACGACTACCATCAGTGCTGCCACTGCTCTCCCCAAACAGTAGTTACATTGCATCATCTTCTGCCCCAACTCGTGCCAGACTCTTCTACCGTATCTGACATCTTTCTCACTTCCCAAGATATCTTTCTCACAATCATCAACTTCTATTTTCTCATTTCCTTCCACTATAACCTCACTGATTGTCATTTCTCTCACAGTTATTTCTTTTCTCATTTCAGTCATACCAATTTCAATTCCAGATTTGAAAAAATGCCACGCTGCTTCTTAAATCCTGTAAAGATTTGATACGTATTTTATTCACACTCCAGTGGAACCCAACCATCAACGAAACACTGGTCTTCTACCCATTTCTGTCCTCTACTCTCACACCTACAGCCTAGAAACCTCTCTCCTTCGACTTTTCATTCAAGCATCCTACCATTTAAAAAGAAACTCCTCTGAAAATTCTAATTTCTACTCTCACTTCATAGCCGCCATACTACCTGTCTTCTCCTCCAACAAAGATGGCAATTCCTATAACCATTTACTCACTATCTCCCATCGATGCCCAACAAATGCGCTGCCTGCATATATCACACCTCCCTGTACAGCATTAAGAGGGACCAAACACCAATCCTTCTACTTCGTTATCCAAAACTTCAGCTGCACATTCTATGTACTCTATTGCATTTAAACCCCACAGACCCCTCTGCCTCGGTGAACGAGGTTGTCACCAAGAGAATCACTCCCGCAAACACGATCGCAA
>NC_043004.1:37112659-37130159 GCF_006345805.1 Octopus sinensis
AGCGGAAATATACTCCTCCATCTGCGGATGGCATCAGGTAGCCCAAACTGTGCCAGTGCTCTAATCAAGACTTCAACACACAATCGACATATACCCATTAGTCCAAAATATTAGATATATATATATATATATATATATATATTATATTTCTAAATCTCTCAGAGAGATTTACGCAGTAGCAGCACGATAAAGTGATGGTATGTTGTCAACTTAATGTTACAGTGCCATGAAAGGGAAGAATGCTACTGCTATTTAGCTCCAGGAAACACAGTTTCCAGTTGACCATGACACATTTTCTGTGTTCTTATGTTTTCAAAGAGGGAGATAAGCACCTCCACCCAGCAAAGCCAGAATCCACAGACTAGTTTCAGAGCCATTGCTCATCATCAGTCTGGAGTAGCATGGCTTGCTAGCTGAATTTTGTAAGACAATAATGTCACATATAGATGATATAGCACAGGACAACACATACAAATAAAGTTAATGTGAGTTCGAATGAACCTTATTTAAAAATTTTAATGAAAAGATGAATTTTATATTATAGTCTTTTTTTTTCCTTTCTGGGGAAGAGATTATGCCCGGTTATTTAAAAGGCCCAGCAGCTACTCCTTTCCTTTTTTTCTCCCAATGCAGATTAAGAAGGATTACTAGCACCCACATTTCTTAATACAGACTTCCATCTTTCCTCAAACACACTTCGCGACAGGATTCGCTTCATCTTCCAGTACCTGGGTCCCTGTCTATGACATTTATCTATATGTACCTCACACATTACAAATTTGTGATCCGTGTAAGGTACAATACAAAATTGTGGACAACTGAAAGTATCCCTATCTCTATCTAATACCCGATCTACGTAAGATCTGCGTGAGCCGTCGTTATTACTCCACGTCCACTGTGGAACGAACGGCTCATCCAGTCTGTAACGGTCTACTAGATTAAAGCTCTCTAGTAAACCCTTGAGGCCAGGGTTTCCCTTTCTATCAGTCGAGCAAAGACTATCCACCCGTGTATCGAAGATAGATTTAAAGTCGCCTAACAGAACTATCGTTGATGACGTCACGAGACCGCTTCAGGTCTCGATAAAAACCAGACTGCCTACCCTCCTTAGTAGTGTAGACAGCTACCAGCCTGAAGGACTGTTTACTCACATGGGTCACATCCAGGACAACCAGCCTACCTTCTGGGTCTAGAAAGACTGTACTTACCTGTACGTCCAAGTTCTTCCTGAATAAGACCGCCATGCCCACCCACCTCTTTGTCGGCTAGGAGAAATAAATTCCTCACAGCCATTCAAGATAGGCGAGAATGCTTGTGGTCCACTCATCTTGGACTCAGTTACTATGCATACATCTATAACATGTGACCTGAGTTCAGATTAAATTCCATAACGAATGACGCAAAAATTTTCAGAATAAATTAAGCGAAGAGAGTAAAAAGAAAAAAAACAACAGTTCACAATTTTTCACAATAAATTTTCAAATAAAGAATTAACAGAAATTTTCCACCCTGAACGACGAAAATTACTGTTTGTCAAAAGACTCAGTTCAAATCCAATCAAGATTTTTGACAATAACACAAATAAACAAGGAACAGACAGAAACAAACTCACATAACATAGGCTAGCAAAAATGACGATATCGACGTATCGCAGGAAAAAAAGGCGTGGCTTGCTAACTGAATTTTTTATTAAGACAATAATGTCACACGTAGATAGTACAGCACAGGACAACACATACAAACGAAGTTGATGCGAGTTCAAATGAACCCTATTTAAAAATTTTAGTGAAAAGATGAATTCTATATTATATAGTCTTTTTTCCTCCTTTTGGGGAGGGGATTATGCCCGGTAACCTAAAAGGCCCAGCGGCTACCCCTTTCCTTTTTTTCCTCCCAATGCTGGTTAAGTAGGGTTAATAGCACCCACCTTTCTTAACACAGCCTTCCAATCTTTCCTCGAACACACTTCGCGACAGGATTCTCCTCTCCAGCCCTATCTTGCTCTCCAGATGGTATCTGAAGTAAAGTAGAAAACCAGGGCTAGAGATAAAGGATCCCGTCACGAATCCTTGTATTCTAGTCTTCCAAACATATTCTTTCAATGCAGCAACTAACTGTACAGAGAAAACATACATTGGCGGTACAATCTTTATTATAGATTCAGCCGAGGCGCAAGCTGATGGACTTGTCCTTGTTAACTTTTGCCCCTGCTACCGTCTCGTATCATGTGACCTGAGGTCGTGCAAGAAACAAGCTTGTTTCCATTTCGACCCCTGACCATGCACATTCATGCACCCTAACTTAATCAACATGGTACAAAAATTTTCAAAAGGCGTACTTACAGTTGGGTTTGGAGAGGGGCTACACAAATCCGCTTTCCTCTCCATCCTTCTCTTTACTTGATGTGATCGCTGGCCTTTTTCTAGGTGTGGCGGCCGGGCTTACAATTAGCCTCCCCTCCGTCGTTCTTTAACATTTGTGTTGACACTTTCTTTGCTTCGCTAGCCGACCCGAACTGTCTCAACAGTGGCATTTCTCGCTCCTCGACTAACGAAGCGAACTTTATGCCATATTGGCGCCATACATTTCTCTACTGTTTCATTTTTAACATCCATTATTCTTTTCTCTTTGACGTTATATATCTTGTATGGAAGCACTCCGTCGGTTCCGACGACGAGGGTTCCGGTTGATCCGATCAACGGAACAGCCTGCTCGTGAAATTAACGTGTAAGTGGCTGAGCACTCCACAGACACGTGTACCCTTAACGTAGTTCTCGGGGATATTCAGCGTGACACAGAGAGTGACAAGGCCGGCCCCTTGAAATACAGGTACAACAGAAACAGGAAGTAAGAGAAAGTTGTGGTGAAAGAGTACAGCAGGGATCACCACCATCCCCTGCCGGAGCCTCGTGGAGCTTTTTAGGTGTTTTCGCTCAATAAACACTCACAACGCCCGGTCGAAACCGCGATCCTACGACCGCGAGTCCGCTGCCCTAACCACTGGGCCATTGCGCCTCCACGTATCTTGTATACAACTGTTTTGGCATTAATGGCCTGTACCGTCTCCGGGCGCGGCAACAACTTTGTATCCGCTCCACTGTTTTTTATCAGATTCCTGAACTTAAAAAGTCGTTCCATGGTGACTTCAAGCTCGGTCACGCTGCCACCCACTGCAGCTGAAAAACTCTGTTTCTCCCTGGTATCCTCGTTATTAACAGTTTGATTTCCTTTCCCCATCTCGGGAATATCCTTCTTAGAAGAGATGTTAAATTCCATAACGAATTTTCACAAACTTGTCACGAATGACACAAAAATTTTCAGAATAAATTACCCGTAAAAATTTTTAAAAAAAAAAACAACTGTTCACAATTTTTCACAATAAATTTTCAAATAGAGAATTAACAGAAATTTTCCACCCTGAAGGGCGAAAATTACTGCTTGTCAAAAGACAACAGTTCAAATCCACTCAAGATTTTTCACAATAACACAAATAAACAAGGAACAGACAGAAATAAACACACATAACATAGGCTAGCAAAAATGTCGATATCGACGTATCGCAGAAGAAGGAGGCGTGGCTTGCTAACTGAATTTTTTAAGACAATAATGTAACACATAGATAGTACAGCACAGGACAACACATACAAACGAAGTTGATGCGAGTTCAAATGAACCCTATTTAAATTTTTTAATGAAAAGATGAATTCTATATTATATAGTCTTTTTTTCCTCCTTTTGGGGGGGGGGGATTATGCCCAGTCACCTAAAAGGCCCAGCGGCTACCCCTTTCCTTTTTTTTCCCTCCCAATGCTGATTAAGTAGGGTTAATAGCACCCACCTTTCTTAATTTATGTTGACTCAATTTTTGTTTAAGAGGGGATACACCCGGCAGTCTGAAATGCCCAGCGGCTATCCCTTCTTCTTCTTCCAATGTCGATTAAGTTGGGGTACGAGCAGCCACCTTTCTTATCACAGCCTTCCATCGTTTCTCGAACACACTTCACGACAGGATTCTCCTCTCCAGCTCTATCTTGCTCTCCAGATGATATCTGAAGTAAAGTAGTAAACCAGGGCCAGAGATGAAGGATTCCGTCACGAATCCTTGCATTCTTGTCCTCCATATACACTCTTTCAACACTGCAACTGTAGGACGTCATCGTTTTTATACTCTACCAGCCCTCTATACAAAACCGAGGTGGCATTTCCACTGCCGGCCTTACCCGTCTTGTGGATAAGCACGAGTGCCTGTTGGTACTCAATTTGCCATTCAGTCAGATTACATCTTTTAATGAAACCGGGTTCAAATTGCTCCAAGAAAGAATTCCTCTGCCAGCGGATTCCACACCTTATCACGTTCCAAGGAGCGCCAGAGATGCCTCAGCCTCAACGCATGTCTGCGCATCATCAACCAGGGCATCCCTAACCCACCCTTTAGCGGTTCCTGGTAGCAAACAAAGCGCCTCACAAGTGGGTTTCCTCCCTTCCACAAAAAGCGGTAGTTCCAACTTGTTTTGCCACAAATCGATGCAAGTAACAACGGTCAGGCGGTAGGTGATGACAGATGCAATAAACACCTGTACCACCTCCGCTCTTCCTTTCAAGGACAGAGCCATTCCGGACCGAGTCCGGACTAGAACCTCTACCTTTTCTGCCACCTCGCACCAATTCTTCTCCGTCTGGGAGTCCGGTCCAAACCAAACTCCAATCAACTTAACAGGTCTGTCTGTCCAGTGACCCACGACACTGGACGATATCGACTTGCTCCTCCAGGTGCCGGGGCGCAAGCCGAGGGACTTGTCCTTGTTAACTTTTGCCCCTGCCACCGCCTCGTATCCTTTAATAGCGTCCTCTATACAAGGTAGCTGCGCTTCATTGGACACGATGAAGGTGACTTCATCCGCATAAGTAGAGACCGACTTACCGCATCCGATTTCATTAGGGTTGCCTCCCAACTTGTCCAACTTCCGCAGCAATGGCTCAAGAGCCAACACATACAGAAGCGGAGACAGGGGACACCTTCGATGAACTGAACGCTTGATCGAAAATGGCTCCAACAGATAGCCGTTTACCTGGACGGTGGATTTGATGACGCTATACAAGGCGGAGATCCACCTACGGAAGTCCAGGCCCAGCCCAGCCGCTTCGAGGACCGCCGCCAGGTACTGGTGGTCTACCCTATCAAACGTTTTACTTTGTTCTAAACGGACCATTGCCCCACCTTTGCTGGTTAATTTACCCAACCTGTCTAAGGTGTAACATATAAGGTGAAGATTGTCCTGGATCAACCTGCCTACAAGTTTTTCCGCAACACGCGTCAACCTTTTGGATAATGCCCAGGCCAAACTCTTTAGCTCTACGTCAAGTAGAGTTATGGGCCTATAGTTACTAATATTATCCCCCTTGCTCGGATCCTTCTGGATCAGCGTCACCACTCCCCGACTCACAGAGCTGGGAATCCTCCCATTCTGTTGCCAGTTTGTGTACACGCTGGCCAGTAGGTCCCCAAACAAGTCCGGCATATACGATAAAACTCATAGGGTAGACCATCGAGCCCCGGCGCCTTGTCCCCGGCGCACTCGGCCAGCACCTCTTTTACCTCCGCAGGAGTAATCGGTCCTTCACAGCATTCCGCTTCCCGTGCTGAGAGTCGCGGCCCACCGGCTAGGAAGTACTTTAAGGGCTCCCCACGCTCAAGTGCGCTGCTCTCCCCGAACAACCAAGCGTAATGTTGGTGAAAGGCCTTTTGCATCATTTCCTGTCCATAAATCTTGCGCCCCTGCTGGTCAGTTAAAGACTTTATAGATAACGGTTAACATGATATTAGAAGTTTGAATACTGCTTTGTTGACAGGAACAACGAGTTTGTGAGTAAATGTTTCTGCTTATGTGCGCACGCGCGCATGTGTGTGTATAGAAAAGAGCATTTTTATATGAACCCCTGTAAGCACCCTATCCACCCGATGACCACCCCTGCCAAGTGTGACGGGTGAAAATGATAAACAACATGGCCGGATGTTGTGTCTTGAAGAGGCAAATGTCATAAGTTCAGTGACTCACGCTACTGCTGGCTGCTGTTATTGGTTAACCTCGAGCAGATCCACGACATTCCATCCGTGACCAATTCTTCTGTTTAAAATGAGATGTGTTCTTTCTTTATTTGAGATTTCGCTGCTATTTCTACTAGGTTGATCCTACAGGCCTGTTTGTTTATGCTTCTCTTTAGACAAGACTTGTTTGCATTAACAGGCGCACGCACACACACGCACACATTCACAGGTACGAATTCACGTTGGCACACACACACACACACACACACAACAATATTCGCGCGCGCACAAACACACACGCGCGCGCACATTCATTGACAGCCACACGAACACTCCTCACTCATCTGTTTCTATCACCATCTCTCACTCTCTCTCTCTCTCGCTCTCCTTCTCTCTCACATTCTCTCTCTCTTTCTCTCTCACATATGCACGCGCGCGCGCGCGGACATACACTCACCCCTGCGCGCGTGCACACAAACACACATACTCATACTGACACACATGCACGCGTACACACACGCACGCGTACACGTACACACACACACACACTCTCTCACACCAAATGCATTTTTCCTAACCAAACACACAAACACAATTTCCTTCGATCTCCATTCTGTCGTGTTTGATCATAACCATCTCCTTCTCCTTCGTGTTCTCTCTCTCTCTCTCTCTCCCTCTTTCTCTTTCTCTTTCTTTCGCCCCCTCTCGCCTTCTATCTATCTCATTCCCCCCTGATTTCCTCGCTCTTCCTCTCCCCTATATTCTCCCTTTCTTTCCCTCACACCCTCACGCCTTCTCCCTCTTTCTCTACCTCACTCCCTCCCCTCCCCTCTTTCTCTCTTTCTCTTTCTTTCGTCCCCCTCTCGCCTTTTATCTATCTCCCCTCCCTCATTTTCTCGCTCTTCCTCTCCCCTATATTCTCCCTTTCTTTCCCTCACACACTCACGCCTTCTCCCTTTTTCTCTACCTCCCTCCCACTTTCTCTCTCTCTCTCTCTCTCTACTTCAGATAGGATGGTTCTTACTTTTCCGTGTCTGTGTGGTAAGAAGTTTGCTTCCCAACCACATGGTTCTGGGTTCAGTTCCACAGTGCGGCACACTGGGCGAGTATATTTTATAGCCGACCAAATTCTTGAGAATGCATTTGGTAGACAGAAATTGAAAGTGCGTTGCTCGGTTATTCGGTGGGGATGGCGAGTCAGGGATGATAGCGGATTTCAGTCCATACCTCGACGGCTTGCCAGACCTCCGGGTGGATAAGAATTGGGACGAGATGACAAGCAGGGTAGCCAGTCTCACCCAGAAATACGCTGCGAGAAAGCTGTTACTGAAAAGTCGTGCGGAGGTGGCGAATGCGTCCGTCATCTACTACCGCCAGACCGTCGTGCCTTTCCCCCGTTCGCGCCTCCTCTTCAAATTCTTCTGAAGGGGACAGGTTCCGTTGGTGAAGTGGTTCATCTACTGCCAGCATCTTCAAAGCGGAGGGCTGGGCATGCGTAGACATGTGCAAAACCTCCGGCACCTCCAGATATTCTGTCTAAACGAGGAACAGGTGTAGTCGCCGTTTGTGAAACAAGCCTTTCCCCAGCTCGTCTCCTTGACTGAACTGCAGTCCTGGGTCAAGAAGAGACCCAGACAGGGTGACTGGCTCCTGGAATGTTGCCAGGCACTCACTGCCCTCTACCAGGCGGGCAAATCGGTCAGTGAAACATCCACTCTTGAGTTCTGTAGAGGGTTAGTAGTGGGAAAGTGCGATGGTGCACTCGGAGAGGCTCTGGGTGTCGACGAAGTCGAACTGACCAATCTGTTCAGGAGGACTTTCGAGCCAGGGACGATGGATAACTTCCAGAAATCCCTCACTTGTCCCCGTCGACTCTATTGTCCCCTATATGTCGGTCCTTGCGGTCAATAAATGAAATTATTATTGAGTGAGAGAGCAGTGCATGCCATCAAAGTGACACTGGGGTGAAATATACGAAGCCCAGTATATCCATCATGACTACCCGTCTGATAAGGGTACACTAGGCACATGCATCACAGCCATATGTGCGCGACATGGTGATCTTATATCAAGATAAACAGCGCATGACCTTGCAGGTGGGGCCTAGTTAGAATTTTCTTCTGGTCCAGTAGCCCATCCCGCTCAATAGGTCCCTGAATAAGGATTGTTTAAGGATGTTGAACGAACCACCCATGTTTCGAAAGGTGAATTATCCAAACCTCTAAGAATTCTTTTCAACACATGGATATGATGCTCCCCCACTACTTCTGCTCGTGATCAGAGGAGCACATATCGTCAGCCACTAAGAGACATGGTCAACTGGTTAAGGTCAAACAACTGACAAGCAAATCTGTGGTATTGAGCAGAATATTTACTGTAGCACATCTTTTATACCAAGACAAAACAATGTACATGATAACACTTCCAATCAGTTAAGATCAAAAGCCATGAGAGCCACTGTGAAGCCATAAGAGCCATAAATTATTATCATTATTATTATTATTATTATTATTATTATTATTATTATTATTATTATCATCATTATTATCTCCCCCAAATCTCCCCCAAAATCTCAGGCATTAGAATATTAATACTTTTACTTTATTGATGATCGAACATTCCGACGAATTTTCTGCCTAGAATAGGCAACCACATTTTCCCAGAATGTTCTGTATCTGCAGTTAAAGACGTAGAGGAACTGGGAAAAAATATATCGTGAGCTGAAAACATGACGAAGATAAGGTTGCGATTGAGAGATGTCATTGCCATAATGAAATTTTAAGCATCAAAAGAACTCGGAAACTGAAATGCAGTTTTGTGGTTGACTCTGCAGAAATATTAAAAACGGATAAATTACAATAAAAACACGAAACAAATATAAGAGAAAAATTAAATATCATGGTGTGTAAATAGTGAAGAAGTATTTCAAATATCATGATGTCAGCTAAGAATCTAACGTTGCTAGCATTAAACAACAAAACAAAAAAAATAACAATAATAAAAATAAACAAGAACCAGCCAAAATACCACTGTTTCGCTTGAAAGTGATAACCTCCAGTTTAATGCTGTCCAGTTTTAAATATAAGAAAATGCCTTAATTTTTTTGTGTAATTTCTATACATTCTGATTCACTCTCATCTACAAACTCCTTACTACCCTTTTTTTACCTCCCACCTTCCCCATTCTACTCCCTGTCTGTCTGTCTGTCTGCCAGCTTATGTCTCTTCTCTCTTTTTCCATCTTCAGTCTCCCTTCACTTTAAGTATTTTTTGGAAGACGATTTTATTTAATTTTTAGTTTATCTCTTTTCTTTCACCCTAGTAATACACCTAAAGCACGCACATCATCATCATCATCATCATCATCATCATCATCATCATCATTTCCTTTTAATCTGCACGTTTGTTACAATCACTTGCCGCGACACACCCAGAGTCCTAGGGCGAGTGAAGGTTATGAGATGTTACTGAAAGCTTGGGGAGGGAAAGCGGCAGAGGCAGTAGCGAAATACCTTCATGTAATAGAACACAGACATTTAAATTGATAGGGTCTTTCTTATCATAACTAGGGCACCCACAATAATAGGAACGGTTCTCGCTTTAAGATGCCACATATTTTGTATTTCAATTTCCAGATCCTTATATTTATTTAATTTGTCAAATTCCTTTACGGATACATTTTTATCCGTGGGAACACTTACATCTATTTGCCTACAAGTATTTTCTTCCTTGTCTTTAATGACTATGTCTGGTCGATTAGCCTGGATCGTTCCGTTAGTGTTGACTGGAAAATCCCAGAGGATACTGACATCTTTACCTTCAACGACTGGCTCAGGATGATGTTCATAGCAGTAAGCAGGGTTGTTGATTTTGTATTATTTACATATTTTCCAATGTAAATACTGTCCTACCCTATCGTAGCAATTTTTGTATTCGTTTGGTGTCAGCACAGGACATCCCGAGACGCGACAGTCTAGTGTTTCATCAAATATATCGCAAAATCACCATTTAGGGTCAGAACCGCTGTGAAGAACGTTAGCCTGGTAGTTTTTGGTAAGCAAGATTTGATCTTGTGCCGACAATATGAAACCTTCAGTTTCTGCTTTCAGACCGGAACTTCTAAGCCACTTCGGCTTCGAAGTATATACTGTCCATGCAGAGGCCTCTGGCTCCAACGCGCCTCAATTTGTTTCTGCCCGTTCTTTTTTGCAGCTCAGGAACAAGCGTTAAGGATCAACTATGTGAAGTACAGAATAGTCAACACTACCGACAGCAACAAATACCGAATGTGTGGTGATAGGGGTGAAACGGCATTGCACATGGTTAGCAAATGCCCGAAATGGCATAAAGCGAATACAAAAGACGCCGTGACAATGTGGCAAGAATGATCCATTGGGAGCTCTGTGGAAATCATGGCCTACAAAGAGCAAAGACGTGGTATGAGCAAACCTCAGAAGGAGTTTTTAAGAATGAGAATTGCGAAATCCTGTGGGATGCAATGATCCAGTGCGACCACCTGACCAGACATCGGAAACCGGACATTGTTTTGGTGAATAAAAACGAAAGAACATGCATGATGATCGACATAGCATGCCCAGGTGACAACAGGATCAATGTGAAAGAAGGAAAATAAACAACTATGACGATTTGAAATGGGTAATACGAAAGTATAACAATAATATTAATAATAATGATGATGATGATGATGATATACAGCTAGAAAACAATTACAAAATAACCACCATAGGACTGCAAAAATAACTACATCAGATGCAAGGTAAGCTAATACAAATAGCCGCAAAACACAAACAAAACAAAAAACTGTTTTCAGTCTTTAAGGAAGCTGACAAATGCAAACAAGAAGTCATACTACTTAACAACTATGAGGAAAAAGAAGCAACAAAATCTGTAAAGCAATTAAAATCCAAACTAAGACTAGAACAGCAACGGACCATGATAAAAAAGATGGCAAGGAAAGCCCCTTCTTGGCATATACTGGGTTAAACTTAAACGCAAAAGAAATCGACAAAGCAAAATCCCAGCAATGTTTGAGAAGCTCAGGACTCAAAGCGGATACTGAAGGATTTTTAATTGCAGCACAAGACCAAAGCCTCCTCTCCAGAAATTACCAAAAACATATAATGAAAAGAAACATAAGTAAGTGTAGAATATGTGGAGATAGACAAGAAACAATAAATCATATTATCTCTGGCTGCCCAGTCCTGGCTAAGAAGGAATATATTCACAGACACGATAGAGTTGGGATCTATATAAACAGGAAGCTATACTAACACTATGAAATAACAACAAAAAAAAGATGATATAGGAATACGCCAGAAAAGGTCACAGAAAATGAGAAAGCAACCATATTATGAGATATGCCAATACACACAGATAGAGAAATTAAGGCCAATAGGCCAGATATAGTGGTCAGAGATCATCAAGAAAAAAATGCTTTCTAATCGATAGTAGTAGTAGTAGTAGTAGTAGTAGTAGTAGTAGTAGTGGTGGTTGTGGTGGTGGTGGTGGTGGTGGTAGTAGTAGTAGTAGTAGTAGTAGTAGTAGTAGTAGTAGTTGCTGTTGTCGTAGTGGTGGGATGCTAGTTTTTGCCAGTGATGGTCAATATTTCCGTCTTCAAATCTGTGTGAATAAAGAAATCACTGAGAATGAGTCCGAGCCACGAATGATTTTTCATTCATTCTTTCTTCCTTAATTCATATTCCTCAGCCTAATTTTTCACTTATTGACCCCTACTCCATCAATTTGTTTCTTAATTTGATCCCTCTGCACTTTTTAAGTCGTTGTTTAACAAGAACTATCTTTCACCGTAGTGCATTTAGCATAACTACATACCTATTTCTTTACTACCCACAAGGGGCTAAACACAGACAGGACAAACAAGGACAGACAAATGGATTAAGTCGATTATATCGACCTCAGTGTGTAACTGGTACTTAATTTATCGACCCTGAAAGGATGAAAGGCTAAGTCGACCTCGGCAGAATTTGAGCTCAGAACGTAACGGCTGAGTTCAAATTCCGCCGAGGTCGACTTTGCCTTTCATCCTCTCGGGGTCGATAAAAAAAGTACCAGTTACACACTGGGGTCGATATAATCGACTTAATCCGTTTGTCTGTCCTTGTTTGTCCTCTCTGTGTTTAGCCCCTTGTGAACCACCAGGCAGAGCATTCTTCAACAAATAGGTTGGGCCGTTTCCAGTGTACAAACTTTGTCAAAGTGAACAGAGATTGGTCAATTTTAGTGTCCAGAATTTGTACTGGATTAAGAAATTTGATATTCGTATGTCGTGCTTCGCCATTTCAGGAATCCCAAACTTCTAATAATAAAAAAAAAAAAACAGATGAAGAAATACTAATTTCGAAGTATGGCTTACCTCAAACAAACACTTAGATTACATAAATTGCGATTCAGTATCAGACAAACGGTAAATCAGATCAAAATTGAAAAGAAAAATGCAAAATCGAATTCTTTTCTGAAATGTGGTTTCTGATTGAATATAACTTTAACCAATTTAATCTTCTTACGACTCACGGAGGCGAGAGAAAAACCCTATTTTCTATAGATTTCAACCATCATGTATTCAGTCGTTTTCCATGCATATTTTTTAAAATACCCGAAGGGTTTTTAGCTCAACATTAATAGATAAACCCTAAAGGAGTCTTATGACAAATATAGTGATTTTTATCCGCCATGTAAATATAACAGTAAGCAACTCTTGACGGTTAGTGCGTAGAAGTTACATTTATAGCTGCAATAAGGGATTATATGCACATGTATATATACACATATGTGCGTGTATATGTATGTGTGCTTGTGTGCACTCGCAAGTGTATGTTTATGTATGTGTGCGTGTGTGCGCTCGCACGTGTGTGTATATATATGTGTGCGTGTGTGTATATGTATGTGTGCGTGTGTGTATATGTATGTGTGCGTGTGTGTATATGTATGTGTGCGTGTGTGCGTTCGCACGTGTGTGTATATGTATGTATGCGTGTGCGTATATGTATGTGTGCGTGTGTGCGCTCGCACGTGTGTGTATATGTATGTGTGCGTGTGTGTATATTTATGTGTGCGTGTGTGTATATGTATGTGTGCGCGTGTGTATATGTATGTGTGCGTGTGTGTATATGTATGTGTGCGTGTGTGCGCTCGCACGTGTGTGTATATGTATGTGTACGTGTGTGTATATGTATGTGTGCGTGTGTGCACTCGCACGTGTGTGTATATTTTGTTATGCATTTCTCTATTAACGTACGCTTGAACATAGGAGAGAGAGAGAGAGAAACAGACAGACAGACAGAGAGAGATAGAGAGAGAGAAGGTCTATTAAAATTGCTGTAGAAAACATAAGTGCATATGTGTGTGTGTGTGTGTTTATCGAATAAGAAGGGTGGATGATGTAGAGTGTGTGTGAAGTTGAATAATAAGAGCAGCAGCAGCAGCAGCAGCAGCAGTAGTGGCAAATGGTGTTGTACGTCGAGATGATATAAAGATAGGAATAAGGAAAAGCAAAGCAATTTCTAACGAAAAAAAAAACAGGAATAGGAAATGAAAGCTTTGAAAGAGAGGGGGAAGGGGTAATTGCGGTGAGAGAGAAAGAATGAATAAGAGAGAAAGGAAGAAAGTGAGAGAGAGCGAGTTGGGGTGTGGGTGTGGGGTGGGGTAATTTTAAGAGAGAAACGGGGAAAGAAAATAAGTGCGACAATAAGTTAGTGGAAGTGGAAGAGGGTGAAAGGATGAGAGAGAGAGAGAGAGGGGGGTGAAGGGATAGAGAAAATGTGAAAGAGGAGTGATTGGGGGAGGCGGAAGAAGTGAGGAGAAGGAGAGAGAAACAAAGTTGGAGTTAGAAGAAATAATGGAACGGAGAGAGAAGTGAAGGTAAGGGATTGTAGAAAGACAGAATGAGAGTGGGAGAGAGA
This sequence comes from Octopus sinensis, assembly GCF_006345805.1. Classification (NCBI taxonomy): domain Eukaryota; kingdom Metazoa; phylum Mollusca; class Cephalopoda; order Octopoda; family Octopodidae; genus Octopus; species Octopus sinensis. Next base: position 37,126,645 of record NC_043004.1, read on the forward strand.
GAGAGAGAGAGAGAGAGATATGAAAGGAGAGAGGGAATGTGAAAGAGGGGCGAGAAGAGGAGTAATTGGGAGAGAGGCGAAAGAAGAGAGGAGAAAGAGAAAGAAACAAAGTTAGGGTTAGTAGAAATAATGGAACGGAGAGAGAAGTGAAGGTAAGGGATTGTAGAAAGACAGAATGAGAGTGGGAGATAGAGAGAGATAGGGAGAGCGAGAGAGAGAGGGAGAGAAGAGAGAGAGAAGAGAGAGAAGAGATGTAATGTTTGGTTGAAGGATTCCCGCAGAAGAAGACGGGCGAAAAGAGTTGGGTTATTTCCGATATCTGTGAAATGGAAATGATCACTTAGCTCTCGGCACGTACATACATACAAACATATACGAGTGTGTGAGGTTGGATGGTAAGACCGACAACAACAGCAACAACAAGAACAGCAGCAGCAGTAGCCGCAGAAGTAGCAGTAGTAAGTGAAGTGTGCGTAGATAAATGGAATACAGGAATAAATGAAGAATGAAAGAATAAGAAACAAGGTATGTACCTAAACAATGAGACGAGTGAAACAAACAGTATTATACACGTCCTTAATGTAAAATATATATTTACACATACATATACACATGCACAAATTTGCATACAAACGCACGCATATATGTCTGTGTATTTGTGTGTGTATAGGTGCGTGTGTGTGCATGTTTGTACGCATGTATGCGTATACGTGTGTGCATATATGCGTGTGTATGTATGAATGTATGTATGTATGTATGTATGTATGTATGTTTGTATACACACACAAATGCATGTATGTGCAAAAGAAAAAGGACTCAATACACTGCGTAGAGTATATCTATATTAGTAAACAAAGAATTGTTGCCTCGGGCAGCTATTAATAGGGGTTTCATAGACAACAAAACAACGTGTTTGGTCGTCCTCACATTCACCATGAACGGCGATTTAACCACTTCTAAGTTGAAAAGTAAATCCTTGCTGGTCATTGTCAATGTGTTGTTTCGTTATTCCAATATCATTGATTAAGGAATGGACTTCTATAGTGTCAACGGGAACGCATTGAAGTCTCCAGAGAGAGCAAAGAACCGAGGCACACTGCGTCAAACTTGTCTGGATAGTGAACCTGGGATGTACCACCGATATGACGGTAGTCATCACCCAGATAAGGCGGCGAGCTAGCAGAAGCGTTAGCACGCCGGGCGAAATGCTCAGCGGTATTTCGTCTGCCGCTACGTTCTGAGTTCAAATTCCGCCGAAGTCGACTTTGCCTTTCATCCTTTCGGGGTCGATAAATTAAATACCAGCTCTGCACTGGGGTCGATGTAATCGGCTTAATACCTATATCTGTCCTTGTTTGTTCCTTCTATGTTTAGCCCCTTGTGGGTAATAAAGAAATAGGTAGTCATCACCCAGGATAATTTCAGTCGAGAAAGGAACTAAACAAGACGATTCCATCTCTCCGAAAATCTCTCCAAAGCTCTCCACGGTATATCTTGAAATTGTCATCAGACACATGGATTGGAAAGGTGGTAATGAGCTACTAACATACCTCCGAATCGAACGTTGTATCGTTCTCATCGTACTAAAATCCTGTCAGCTTCAAATCATGTTGAGAGAATTTGACACCCAGTATTCAACAGTAGGCCTCAAAATGAGCCGTGCGTGAAAATACAAGCGGACCCGAAACACAGCACACAAGACCATACTGTGGTGGGAGGAGATGACCGGAAGGAAGCGAAGGAGAAGTATATCTTCTTCGGACAAACAGTAAATATATACCAAGGTATGAACGCTGAAATCTCCAACAGAATCAGAGCAGAGTGAAATATCAAAGATGCATCCACGTCGCTGTTGGACAATTGAAAAAAATGGTAAATCTTTTCAAAAGTACCGTCCTACTTGAACTCTTATATGCAAATGAGATGTGTACCAGTGCGAAGAAGAAAGAACAGTGACTGGTTGTAACACATGCAAAGACCAATGCTAGGAATTGAGGAGCAAATCGGAGAAGCGGAGAGTCCCAAACGGAATGGAGTGAATTATATGATCGCAGAATACTGAAAGCACGAGTTCTGCTGGGCCGAACACGTGACAAGATTCTCAGAGACAGCAGGGGAACTTGTGCATTTGTCTTGTAACATTCAAGAGGTCGGTTGAGATCTTTCCAAAGAAGTTCAAGACATTGGTTAGATGACATGGTTGATAATTCTGCACCAAATGTAAGAGAAGGGTAGAATTAAGAAGAAAATGGAAGAGCATAGTGACAAGCGATGTATAAGAATATCCAATATTCTAATAGATAGGGTGATGGAGTAAAGATTTTTGCTAACATAACATGGCAGACCTGGTTCAGGACGAATGTTGCTGTAATTTAGCCCCAGGAGACATCGTCTCCAGCTGGCTATACGATACGATCTGTGTCCTTGTATAAAATTCCCTTGAACAGGTTGGTAGAAAGAAGTGAGTGTGGGGATATGTCGAACAACTTTTAATAAACAAAGCTGTACTGTCTGAAGTAAGAAAAAAACGTAGAAACCTTGTGACAGAATGGCTCGACTATAAGAAGGCATTCGACTCTATCCTTCATTCATGGTTGTTGAAGTGCCTACATCTGGCAAAGGTACCTACTACTTTAATTGCTGCTATAGAGAGACTCACAAAGGCATGGACAACAATTCTTACCCTTACAACCGAGAACAGAATAATTGATTCTGATAGTACAAGCATTTCAAAGGGAATATTCCAGGACGATAGTGTTCCTGTACTTCTTTTCATTTTGGCACAGAACCCAACTTACTGTTTTGTTATATAACTCTGCAATCAATATTCCCAGAATTTTCAACTCTAATATGTACCTCATAGCAATACAACGACAGCAAATGCATACTGGATTGTAATCGTGGAATAAGCAGAAGTGCTTCAAATGGAGGTTGTGTTAGAACACAGGATGTCATGTTATTTATCTGAGAGAACCTCTCGTATGGACTTGTGGTGCATATAAGCATCCGTGTTTGTGTCGCTGACGGGTGATAATCGTCCGCTGTGGCCACCGGAACTGCCAGATCACGTGATTTCGGCTTCCAAAGCCTTGTCAATAGCAAGTCCATACAAGAGGTTCTCCCATGGTAAATAACGTAGTGTTTTGTGTTCTCACACGACAATCACTTTTAGTGGGGGATGAACATAACCCTTTGATATTAATACTGCTTCTGTCGTTATGAATTATGTGTACGTGTGTGTGTATAAATGTTTAAAATTGGCAACAGCTGTTTCAGTAAAATTTTATTTAATATAGTCATAAAACATTACCATCATCAGGTAAAATTTTAAGCAGGTAAGATTTTAAACCGGATAAAAATGTTGAATTCCATATTACCTGGAGCATAATCAAGCACATCTTACTCTATACAAATGATAAGTGTGGCTGTAAACTTTGCTGCAATGAATTATTAGAAATACTAAAACGTCCAGGTAATGTCCTTAATAAATCCAGTAAACTAAAACTTGCACTCTA
>NC_043004.1:37142659-37145159 GCF_006345805.1 Octopus sinensis
ATAGATACCTAAGCAGTGAGATTAAAAATGACATCTTTTAATTGATAGACTTGATATCTTCTTTCCATATTGTAAGCTCACAATTATGTTAAAGAGAAGCTACAGTATGTTCTCAATTTAATATAAAGTTAATTAAAACTTTACAGAAAGAGCGGAAGAAAGAAAAAAAAATATACGTATTGAGAAAGAGCGCCGTGGAAAGCGGTTGGAAAAGATAGTTGTAATAAGAATAAGAGATAAAGAGAGGGTATAAAGAAAAGGAGAGACAGTGATGAGAAAGAAGAATTATGTTACATTGCCACAAGAACCAAAATATGTGTGTTGCAGAGTGGAAACTGTTACAGGGCAACTGGTATTGTTCATTCAATCTTATTACAGCAGTGAACGAAGTATTTATGCTTTAAGTTCAGTTGGTGAAGAAGCAAGTGGAATATATTCAGTATGGCATCGTTTCGCTAGAATATTGGAACTCTAAATGATTTTCATTGTTATATGATCAGCAAGAATTAGCCAAAAGGAGTTAAGATCATTAGTGATTATGTGAGAGTACATTTCCTTATAATATAAACAACTTCCGAATTGAAAATAATATAAAAAAATGGAAACCTTTTGTGTTAGTAAAAGATAAATCAAACAAAGAGATAAAGAAATAAAATAAAGAATGGAATATCGGTAATGGAATCTAAATTGAAATAATAATGTACGGATACTAGGAAAAAAATGGCTCACTGTGAACATCAGGTTGATGCTTGGGGCAGTGTGAATTGAGTATTGTTTTGTAAAAGCCCTCATTCATCGAATCTCTATATCATTAGTTAGTTTAACTTGAAAACAATGGCCAGAAACGAGAATAACGAACGGCTGGGTCATATAACCTTCACAGAGCTTGCAATTGATATAGTGGATTGTTTCTATTTTCTTTTTCTGGTGCATGGTAAGTAGGAGGGCGTTTTCAACAAGATTATGACCCAAAAGTATAAATGGTAATAAACACTGAAATATTCTCCTATTTATAAACTCTTTCTCTTTCTCAATTACTTTGTGCTATAGCATGTTTTATAGTGCAAACAATTCTGCCACCACCTGACTGACATTTAATATTGTAATTTATATAACATAAAAATGAACTCCTGCGTCATGTTCTTTGTGTTTAATTTTACATATTTTATGTTGTGTGCTTTTTTAACATTGCTATCAAAAGACCAACATTTAAACGTTAAGCCATCTAATTGAACATGTAAATTTTTTCAGTTAATTATCTAACTAGTTTCGTTTGAGTCATATTTTAATCTTTGCTCCCTGAACAGTGTTTCAGCAATGATTAATAGTATGTGTTTACTGGATCAAGGAACAAGCTAAATATATTTATTTCCATTATCTAGTGCCATTGGATTGAATTTGCACCAAACTGTACACTCAGCAACGCCACCCAGCGGACTAATGCAGTGTCACTAATCCGTATTCGTTCTTTCTAATTACAGTAAAATATCTCCTGTATTGCTCTTTGTATCCAGTGTAACAGACAATAAATTTTCTCTGGTATTGCATTGAAGCCTTTGTTCAGCCGTCAAGCTTGCCCCAATATGCAAAGGATTTGTGTCTAACACAGTCTTGTCGATATTTTCATAAGCAGCTCAATGCTACTGTTGCGCAGCAGCTTGGGAATGGAAGGTAAACATAATGTCAAGAGCTCTAAAGAAAGCTTAGGCTATCAGTTCAAGCCTCATTCCAACCATGGCCAAACCGCGAATGGCATGAAGGGGTTATGGGACACTACCTTCAAGAATTTTAAATCGAATGAATCGATCTCAGTACTCATTTTTTCATTTTCTTTAAGCCTGGTACGTATTCTATCAGTCTCTTTGCCGAACCACTAAGTTACGGGAAGGAATTTGTTTGAAATGTTTCAAGATCTAGTTCTGTGTGATTTAGACGTGAAATCTGCTCCGTATATAATTGAGTCAGCATTTTATGAGTTTGAAACAACATACTTTTTTTTAATTCTCTCTGTTACTTTGTTTTCATGAATGTTGTACAAAATAAAACATAGTTTTAAAATTATTTCTGAAAATTTATTGTCATGATGGTCGGTAGGCAAACATTTCTTAAAAAAAAAAAAAAAAAAGAAATGTTTAGCTATGGTAGATATAACATTTAACAAGAAGAGGCTTGTAAACTAGACAAATTTCCGACATATTTTCATGTTATGGAGTGATAGGGATGTATGAATGTATCGAATATTATTTTTAAGCTCAATAGATGCTAGCGCGTTAATAGTACCTGGTGTTTTTTTTTTCTTGCTGCTCATCTAAGCTTGCCACGGAAAGATAAGTAGCTAAGATAATTTAATAAATATTCCACTCTCTTATACAAACTGAGTACTCTTTATTAACGCCTGACGTTTTAATCCATAAATTTGGAGCTTAAATTTCCCACCAAAACAAGCAGCATGGTCGTGCAATTTGCGTGATATAGCAACCAAATAATTACTCCCTATCAG
>NC_043004.1:37150159-37160159 GCF_006345805.1 Octopus sinensis
CGCGGCTGAAGAAGGCTATAGACACACATTTACATCAATTATGCATTGTTATAAACCGTCTAATAAAGGCCCGAAACATATGTACCGCTAAATCCTTTGCATCATGTTTTTATTTTGATAAATATACTCTACCACCTACACCACTAAATGTCATATACAGGTGCTTACAATTATCAAGTATTCACCCTCAATTTATATATATATATAATTTTTTTTATTTTTTTATTTATTTATCTATATATAATGGTCATTATATATAAGCTGTGGCCATGCTGGGGCACCGCCATTTGGTGTTGCGACGTGATTTTGCTTCACGACTGCTTTTTAGCAAATGCCATCTGGTGCATGAGAGAGTTCGATGCAGCTGCCCTCATCTGCACCTCCTGCCGTGAAGTTGGTTCATCTGGGATATCTGACAAGAAGAGATCCAGTTTCATTTTAAAGACATCTGCATCCACCCCATGCAGGTCTCTTAGGTTCTTCGGGAGGATATTGAAGAGCTGTGGGCCTCGGAAGCCCAGGGTATCACAGTATCTTGTCCTACATCTTGATGGCAAATTTGGAGTCCTTGGCACTATGCAGTGGCGCCCAGTTCTGGCATTTGTGTAACTCTCGATGCCAAAGTTTGGGACAAGTCCTTCTAGGATCTTCCAGATGTATATTATGGCATATCTTTCTCGCCTACGCTCTAAGGAATAGAGTCTCAATCTCTTGAGTCTTTCCCAATAGCTTATATGCTGCACAGAGGCTATCTTCTTCGTGTAGCTTCGTTGAATCGCCTCAAGTTCTGTGATTAACTTGACACTGGATGGTGACCATAGCTGAGAGCAATAGTCAAAGTGGCTTAGGATAAGTGTCCTCCAGAGGACCATCATGGTTTCCTGGTCTCTTGTTCTGAAGGTTCTAAGAATCCATCCGGTCAGCCGGCTACATTTCATTGCCAATTTAGCAACATGCACATGAAAGGTTGCATCATCACTCATGTAAATACCCAGGTCTCGCACTGATTGTGCCTCTGGGATTGCAGTCCCTCCAGGTCCAGTGTATTTAATGGGTATTGCATTTAGTTTTGCGTGCTGATAGCATAGAGCTTGAAACTTTTCAGCATTGAACTGCATGCTATTCTTTTCAGCCCACTTGTATATTTTGTTCAGCTCACATTGCAGGTGCTTAGTGTCTTCAGGGTTCTGTATTGCCTGTGAAACTTTTGTATCATCTGCATAACTTGTGATCGTGGCTCTCTGCGTGGCTGAGGGCATGTCTGAGTGGGCCATTATGAACAGTAGTGGTCCCAAAACAGTGCCCTGCGGAACACCGCTCACTATTTGCGTATTAGTGGCTACTACCACCTGACTTCTATCCTTCAGAAAGTCATGAAGCCATTCTCCCAATTTTCCAACTATGCCAAGATCACGCAGTTTGTGACATAGCATTCCATGATCGACTTTATCAAAGGCCTTTGCAAAGTCGAGATATATGACTTCCACATTTGAGTGGTTGAGCAGTCGTTTCAGCACCCAGTCATGTATATATATATATATATATATATATATATATATATATATATATATATATATATATATATATATATATATATATATATATATATATATATATATATATATATATATATAGGGTAAAGAATTATTTATTTAAAAATTAATAAATTTTACCAAGTAGGTTCGGTATGGAAAAAAAAATCAGTATCGGTAAAAACTTATACAAAAACTTTTTTTTATAATTATAAACATAATTAAGGGATTAGTAAAAAGTTGCTTCAGCACATACCGAAAATTTAGAAATAGCAGTCAAAAATTCTAATTCTTCTGCTACAATATATCCCCAGAGACAGCAATACTCGTAATTCACATAGGCAAAAAGAAGAAAAAAATTACGAAACTAACCAGTCTTCGATTAATCATGTACGCTTTCGGGATTAGAACGTGTATATATATATATATATATATATATATATAATATATATATATATAATAATAATAAGAGTAAATAATTTCTATAAAGGTTTTTAAAAATACCACAATTTTTACTGGTAGAATTCGGTATGTAAATATAGCCGATTACCGGCAGGAACTTCTGTAAAGTCAGTATATATATTGTTATAAGAAAAAGGGACAAGCAACAGGTTGTTGACCGCATACCGAAAAAATAGAAATAGCAGTCAAGAATGCTTATTTCTATCAAAGTGGGACTCCGGGCACGACAAACCCTGTAATTCACATATGCAAAACGGAAGGGATAGATAACGAAAACGAAGTCTGGTGGTTATCTGTGAACATCATGTTTCTGGATTATAAACATATTGAATATATATTTCATATATATTTTTGATATATATTTCATATACATTGCATATATATTTCACATCCTTCTTCAGCACAGCTTTCCATTGAAATAGATTTATCATAGATTTATCAAATGCTACGTACCTCAAACCTTCTGACCATGCGACATCAAAATATTTGAAGAAAGTGAGCAAATCTTCCCTCCGTTATCTTCCCTTCGTTATCTATCCCTTCCGTTTTGCATGTGTGAATTACAGGGTTTGTCGTGCCCGGAGTCCCACTTTGATAGAAATAAGCATTCTTGACTGCTATTTCTATTTTTTCGGTATGCGGTCAAACAACCTGTTGCTTGTCCCTTTTTCTTATATACAATATATATACTGAACTTTACAGAAGTTCCTGCCGGTAATCGGCTATATTTACATACCGAATTCTACCAGTAAATAATTGTGGTTTTTTTAAAAACCTTTATAGAAATTATTTACTCTTATTATTATATTACTAATTGGATTTTTCACTCCCTTACGACAACCAAATGGTTCCTACTCATATGGAACTATTTTTGTAGTGCGCATGGCAAAATTTTGGAGGGAAGATTTACGAATTCAAACGTCTATGTAGGTTTAGCCTTTGCTCACTTTCTTCAAATATTTTGATGTCGCATGGTCAGAAGGTTTGAGGTACGTAGCATTTGATAAATCTATGATAAATCTATTTCAATGGAAAGCTGTGCTGAAGAAGGATGTGAAATATATATGCAATGTATATGAAATATATATCAAAAATATATATGAAATATATATTCAATATGTTTATAATCCAGAAACATGATGTTCACAGATAACCACCAGACTTCGTTTTCGTTATCTATCCCTTCCGTTTTGCATATGTGAATTACAGGATTTGTCGTGCCCGGAGTCCCACTTTGATAGAAATAAGCATTCTTGACTGCTATATATATATATATATATATATATATATATATATATATATATATACATACATATACATACATATATATATATATAGAGAGAGAGAGAGAGATAGATAGATAGATAGATAGATAGATAGATAGATAGATAGATAGATAGATAGATAGATAGATAGATAGATAGATAGATAGATAGATAGATAGATATGAGTGTATATACATAAGTCGCACAGAGAGAGGGAGGGAAATAAATGCAAGCATAAAATAGACACTAGACACGTGATATAAACTGAGGCGGTGTATCAATGCAGTAAGAAATTTTTGAGAGGAGGATATAGGTCGGACCTTTTCGTATATCACGAGTTCCTGTTTGTGAGAGTAAAGAAAAACGACAGTATCATTGCGTGGTTGACCTACACTGATGAGAGAATAATTGAGGTTATTTTGATCCCCTGAATTAAAGAATGATGTCTTAGTGGAGTGGTAATGTAGATGCGTAGTTTATTGAGATTAGCTGTAGCAATTGCTGGGTGATACAGAAAAACAATGAATACAAAATGATGGGATCAGGAGAAAGACTTCGTCATACAAATTAACTTTACTTTAGTTGAAGCTAATAGCTCTTGCTTAATTCCGGAAAGCTACCATAGCAAGATGGCTGCAATTCCTGCTTGAAAACGTTTTACTTCACTTACAATTTTAATACCTAAATGTATTCATTTATGGCTTTGAGTCTGTAGATTAATCCTTACTATGTATTAATATCTTCCAAAGAGATAAATTTTGTCTCATACAATATTTGAATCACTGTAATGTTAACATGTCAGAAACTCTAGCGATCTGCGTGGAACTTTTTATATCTATGTTAGTGCTACTATATTAATACAGGGAGCAGTAAAAAGCTCACTGGAAATAAGTAACTGGCGAGGAAAAAACGATATTAACCAATGTTTAATGTTTGTTTTTATTTTGTTTTTTCCATAGCATCGCCTTTCTATATTATGAGTACAACTTCTGTCGGTTCTATTTTTGCTTTCGTTCAACTGTAATGTCCATACAAGAAGTATTGATAATAAATTTATTCAGTAACATATCAGATTTTTCTTCCCAAAACTGTAATTCAAACTTTAAACCATTTCAGTTAATTTATATTCCTTAATTCTTGGAAAAGGCATCAGGTAATTTTGTTAGCTGTAGGGTTATAACGCTCGATCTACGGCCGCTTTGATCTGGATTCCGAAAGAGGATACCTTTAGTCAGTTCCTACAAGGGGTGAACTTGGAATCGAATAATGGAAACCTACAATGTCCGTATTTTTTAATTCATCTGTCTTTTTATTTGCGATCATTTTGCATAAATTCAAGTTGGAGAATAAAACAACTGGCCAAGCAGATCGAAATTCACATCAGCTGCTGTGATCATAACATTTAACTCTCAGCGACATCGAGTTTGTATAGTCCTAAATATCTAATTAAGATTTCGCTTAGCTCTAAATATTTAATTAAGACTGTTATCATTTCCTGCTGCAATCGGAAGCAGTTGTGTAAAACTGAGGAGCGATGTTTCATTATTTTACAATGCTGAGTTCAAGCAACAGGTGACCACTTCATTGTATTTTTATCTGGAATCCCTATATTAAGTAATGAGACAAGGATTCTAAAGTTGCACATGTGGAAATGATACCATCTCCACAATCACCATAACAATATTTTTATTAAATTGTGTAATAAAAACATTACTATTTCTGAAGTCGCAACATCTTAAAATAACCGGATATTCCTTTAATAAGTAAACTACCCAGCATTGGAGAATAGATATACGTACATGTATTGTAGTCAGTAGTTTTCTTTGCTGCATGTTTGTGGAATAAAATCGTAAAAGCAAGATACACATGAAGTAGCTATTCTGATAAATAGATATGGTTAATGTTACTGATTTATCTCTCATAACTTATATTAGAATCAAATACAGCCTGTAAACTTATCTAGTTTTCTGGTAAAGGAAAGATATTTTCAATATTTATAAATCGGCTGATACGTAAGCTTGGTTAAGTAAGTTTCCATCGAGATTATATTTAGAATAATCTAGTATCCACAAGAAGTCGTATCGGATTTTATCTTTGCAGATTGTCCAGTTAGTACTAATGAATGCAGAGTCAGAAAAGTGTACATGGAAGATTATTTGAAGATCCCTTACGGATACACATAGACATATATAGCAACATTTTCAGAAACAATAGTTTGTAAACATTAATGTAGAAGGATGATCAAAATCCTACCTATGCGTTGTTTCATTCTCCACTAATATAATTCACAATCTGTTCAGAAAGTGGGTATATTGCCACCGATTTACATCCATAAATCTTCCGACACACAACGGAAATTATATATGCATTGTAGCCACTTAAAATTGAATTTGCATTAACTTGTAAGTTATATGAATATGAATTAATTAAACTAGCTTAGATACACTGAGGACTCAGAATTAGATCGCCAGACAAGGGAATTCCACGACAGGGTTTTGCTTGTTGCTGGTTGACACAATTTCCCTTGGTTTATAATGCAGATATCTTTGGAAAGAATATCAACACTTACCTTCCCTCAAAAGTATTTGTATCTAGTCAAAAAGAAATTGTTTAAAACTAGTTATTTTGGGTTAAAGAGAACGGGAAAATATATAAGATGAAAAAGGAAGTATATTATAAAAATGAATCCCCGAAATCATTCTCAAGCATGTCATGAAGGCAACTACATTATTTTGCACTCTCTCTCTCTCTCTCTCTCTCTCCTCTCTCTCTCTCTCTTTTTACTTGTTTCAGTCATTTGACTGCGGCCATGCTGGAGCACCGCCTTTTAGTCGAGCAAATCGACCCCGGGACTTATTCTTTGTAAGCCCAGTACTTATTCTATCGGTCTCTTTTGCCGAACCGCTAAGTGACGGGGACGTAAACACACCACCATCGGTTGTCAAGCAATGCTAGGGGAACAAACACAGACACACAAACATATTCACACACACTTATATATATATACATATATACGACAGGCTTCTTTCAGTTTCCGTCTACCAAATCCACTCACAAGGCATTGGTCGGCCCGGGGCTATAGCAGAAGACACGTGCCCAAGATGCCACGCAGTGGGACTGAACCCGGAACCATGTGGTTGGTTAGCAAGCTACTTACCAAACAGCCACTCCTGCGCCTATCCAAACAGCCACTCCTGCGCCTTCTGCTCCCCAATATGGGGCTCACCTTCGTTTTCTACTTCCACTCTGGTTTGACAGCTTTCTATTCGACTGCAGCACTCTTAGAGATTACACCAATTTCTGCCTCTCCCGACTATTTCTCTCGTTTCTTCAAGGACTATTGTTAGCTCATCAAACTCTACCATATCTTCTATTTTGCGGCGTTGCTCATATGCACCGTTCTCGCTTGTTGATTTGTTTAATTTTGTTCGTAAAACACTGTTTTCCCTTTCTCTGTTTCAGTTCCTAAGACTTAACGATACATATTTTTTCTGTATATTTTTGTCTCGTCTCAACTGCATCGACATAGCAACCATAATTGATGGTTGACGACGCTGCAAGGTGTAATAACCTCGTTTTAAGGCGTTGATGCAACAAATAACCCATTACAGACAGACAGACAGATAGATAGATAAATAGATAGATAGATAGATAGATAGATAGATAGATAGATAGATAGATAGATAGATAGACAGACAGGCAGGCAGACAGACAGACCGATCGATAGATAGACAGACGGACAGACAGACAGACAGATAGATAGATAGATAGATAGATAGATAGATAGATAGATAGATAGATAGATAGATAGATAGATAGATAGATAGATAAAAGCTAAACTATCACTCAGTACGTTTCAGTAGAAGGCCATATTTAATATTTTTATCGGGAAAATATTTGACAGAGACTCCGGAATACATATAAATACAAGAGACTGAGTTCAAATCGTCTTTTGAGTACTGACCATGTGGAAACTAACCAATCGTGCCACGAATCCGTGAGGCCAATTCCATCATCCCCTTCCATCTACACGAAAGGGTAGGCAAGTGTAAATCGCAACTTAATGGTTTTACTAAATGTTGTTTGGTTCGTGTAAAACACTTCGACCAGGTAAATTGATGGAACGAATTGTAGAACATCGATTTGTATTTATTACGTTGGGTGTCACACTTGGCAATTTTCTCTCGGCGTTTAGGACCAAAGAAAACAAAACAAGGTCATAATGGTCAGGTTTCTGGTATCGATTAAATTCCGATTTAATTATATCAAGGAACGCCATTGGCTTATTATTCCAGATGTAGTTTTGCATACCGTTTCACACAAGTAATCTATATAGCATCTCGTTTTTGTGTGTGTATGTGAGTATGTGTGTGTGTATGTGAGTATGTGTGTGTGTATATTTGTGTGTGTGTGTGTGTGTGTGTGTGTGTGTGATGGGAAAACTAGTGGAAATCGACTAATGAATGTTCCTGACTCTACCATTTCACTTATTGATATTTGAAAGAAAGACATTTATGGATTGCGGAATGTGTTGTCCAACTTTGTCAATTCTAAAAATCTCCAATCAATATTTATCGACCAATAAGGCTATCCTATTTCCAGTCTTCAATCATTAATACTAAGATAACACACGAATCTGTACACAATATACCTTTCGTTATACTTGTCAGTCTTAATATTACTCCCCATGTTTTCCCCTCTCCATCTTTCACTATCTCTACTGTAGATTTCTTCTACGATTACTTTCGGAGATAACTGCACCTATTGATCATCTATTTAAGTTAGAGAAAAAGAGATCATTAACATGAAATTAATTTTTTTAATTAATATATACAAAATACGAACGTATCTATTAATAAACTGTTTATTAAACAAATCACCGATAAATATATGATAGTTAAATACACTTTCTTTTTAATTTTAGAATAAAAATTGTCATGAAGTCTTAATATATTCTTATATATTACTCACAAATTTTACACGGGGCAATTCAATAAAATATTGAGACTTACAGTGACATAGAGATGCAGAATTCATTAAACGCTTGTTGCAGCTATAAACAAGAATGGTATTGCCAGATTCCTGAAATTAATCATGTTATTTCAAATACTCAAACAATTTTCCATCAACTATACAAAAATTGTCGTAAATGTTCGATTGCATTAATTTCAGATAAACTCCTATGAAATGAAGCTGAGATAATAAGTATAAAATAACAGACCCTATCAACGTCTAAAGACGTTTTGGTTAGTGGAATCAACAGGAGTTAAATTAGACATGATTCAACTAGAACTGAACATTTAAACTTGAGTAGTCGATGGTTGGCACTTGTAATAATGCATTTTTCATATTGCAAAAAGGAGAGTTAGAACGTGATTGTTTGCTTCATGATAATTAGCTGTACTGTAGCACGAGCGGACCCAGTAGGCATTGCTTATTCAGACAATGTCACATGTGTGTGATACGTTGAATTTGGATGAGTCAGGACTAACCCAGGAATTGCTTCAGCTCAGAAAACAGAAGCAACTCACATATGAAGCGGTGTGTGTGTGCAACGATCGAATACATCCGTGCGAATACATTGGCATTACTTTTACCAATCCTTGGCGTATGAAAAGCAAACAAAAAAAAGACAAAAGGCAAATAAATTAACTGAAATTAGAAAGTAGACCAAAACTTTATTGCGTGATATCCGTTCAGCGCTGAATTCTGTAGAAGCTTTCAACGTTAAATAAATTTCAATTAAATATCAATTTAACAGGATTCTTTCAATGCAACAAAAAAAAAAGCAGAAATAGTACACTGTTCTTGCACTTCCGATGTGTTCTTCGTTACAGGCCTAGAACACGTCGCGTATGAAAGAATTGCGTACGACTCGTTCAAGAAGTTTGTGTTGTTTCTTAGAGTAGTCTCGAGTATTTTGTGTGTGTGTGTGTGTGTGTGTGTGTGTGTATGTGTGTGTGTGTACGTGTGTGTGTACAAATGCATACATAAACACATACATATGTGTGTATGTGTATGTTAAGATACTGAGAAAATGCTAAAATGCATTAATTTTATATATATATATATATATATATATATATATATATATGAGCAAAGCCCCCCCCCCCCTCCTCACGTCTAATGGACGGTGCTGAATCATATCTGCTGAATAAAAAACAATCAGTGTTTTCTTTTCATAAAAAAATAATTAAGCATGCCTTTATTTGAATAAAATTTTTGGTTTTGTTAAACGAAGTTAAGGCAAAAACAAAATTTCTTGAGAAACCAAATAGTCTTTCCTTCCTTCATGCAAAGTTTGAAGAAAATATCTCTTGCATCTTACTTTTTTGGTCTCTTAAATATGCTGCATTTTGTGGCATTATTTCAAGCCAGCCGGCTTTTTTTGCGCAAACTGCACGTGCATATTCTCGCGTACGCGTAGTATCGATCGCAACAGCTGATGTACTTGCGCGTACAAATGCTCGTTCCCACGGCTTTATTGATCGCATTCTCACCTGGAATCAATTTTTGTAATTTTTTCAAGACTTATACACGCCCTGATACCGTCGGTATCTGCATATCAAATTTGAGCACAATCGGATGGAGGATGCCTGAGATCCTAGAAGACACACACACAGACAGACAGAACGGATTTTATATTATAGATGTGTGTGTGGGTGTGGGTGTGGGGGGTGTAGTTATTAATAAACTAAATCTAAATTTTTAACATGAAGTAATTTGTTTTATTCTATGTAC
>NC_043004.1:37165159-37250159 GCF_006345805.1 Octopus sinensis
AATTTTGTCGACCTTGGGAACATAAAAGATCAGCATCACAGCCAGTTCCTGGTTGCAAATTTCCAAGGACATCCTATTATGACAAACTTAAAAGACTGATGAACGTGATACAGGAAAGATTACTACACGATACGGAGGAGTAGTGGAAATGGTTTAGTCAAAATTGATCGATAATATAATAAGAATAGTTCTGGGAATAATTAGTAATATTGATACATTCTGTTGTAACATTTTATTCCTTTAATACATTTATGATATTGTTAAGTTCCTTTGCCTTCGCTCCGTCATTTATAAATTTGATAGTTTACTTTTCCACTACCGTTATATCTACTGACGTTACTGACCAGTTTTAGAGGATCAGTTGATCGATTTTCATAAAGTGAGCTTTTTACAAATTTCGTCACGTATCTTTTCTTGGATTAAAATAATCATTGTCAATAGGTGGCGAGACGTGTTATTGACAGTCTTCTATATATAGAAGCTTTGAGAAGAAGCAATTCTATTGAATTTGAAGAACTGTATGAAAATATCGGTTCGTGTTTGAAGAAGATTTATGGTTGAACTTAAAGAATTTTGCTGAGGAAGATATTAGAAATTATTTAAAGAAACAAAACATCTTACTCGTGTGTTGACTTAAGAAATACCACACAAATAAGTTATTTAGTGATTTGCAAAAACTGAATCTCACCCAATAAAACATCCCACTAAACTGAGGAAATGCATTTGTTGACGATTGTTATAAACTTTTAGTTTAGAAAAGTTTCGCTTTTCTCATTGTATAAAAGGAAAAATAGATTCGAGCTTTCCAACCTTATTTTAAATAGAATTTGAAAATGCCATCTTTTTCACAATTAATGTTTGTGTGTGTGTGTGTGTGTGTGTGTGTGTGTGCGCGCGCGTGTGTGTGTGTGTGTGTGTGTGTTGTGTGTGTGTGTGTTGTGTGTGTGTGTGTGTGTGTGTGTGCAGCTAAGTTGAAAAACATAAAAACTTATTTATAAAACATAATTCATAATTGCATTCGGCAGTAATGCCATAAGGAGCTCAAATATTAGAAGTTAACAGCTTTGAAATTAATAAAAAAACAAAATCTGAATTAATCCCAATATCTATTAATAGGCCAAAGGTCTTGAATTTGTTGATTAGGACTTTTCTTAATGTCTAAATTTGCCCGTTGCTCTGTTGGAATATAGCCAACCCGTCGTTTCTATATAGACTACAGATTATTTCACTGTATTTCTTGTTCAGTACACCTAGGATCTATGCACCCACAAGACTGCATATATCTATGCAGTCGAAGGCTCTCATATTTGCATCTAAAGGACTAGCGTGGCCTTTTTGGGCCCAGGCAAATTCTTGCCGAGAAAACAGGAGGAAATAACTCCGAAAAGAGTATATTATTCTGCAACAGTTCTTGATACTCTTGATCGGTCAAAGAAACTTCGAGATTTAAAAAAACGTCTAAAACTCAGAAAGATGAAATTCGAAAAGCAGAATTTGTAAATGCCATATAAGGAAATGTGTTTGTTGACATATGAAGTAACTGCGGGGACAGAATAAATTAATTCTAACTCAAAAAATAGGAAAAATATAAAAGATATATAAAACTGAATTTTGTAATAAATAGGTGGTAAAATATAATTTTTTATGTCGTTATTTGAAACTATACTAAAAAGACATTGTTATGTTCGTGAAACGTAACAGAAATCTTTTTTTTTAATTTTAAAACATCAAATTCAAATTGAAAAAGTGACCCCTAACATCACTACAAATGGAAATGAAGCATAACTGGAACATAAAATATTGAAATATAAAGTTATCTAATTTTCCAAGGCTATACGGGTAGAATTCGTTAAGGCCAGTTCATTGAGGTAGAGTGCTAGATGTACATACACTTGAATATCATAATGTTTAAATGTTGCAGATGTAAGTACCGAAAGATTGTGCAAAAAAGGTTAAACTGAAATGAAAATAATGCAAAGCTGGGAAATAGCATCAAGCATTGGTTATAGAAAAGTTAAGAAGCTAAAAACTGACCCACACCCGCCAAAGGGCGAAATTTCTATGTTTGTCATGATTATATACTGCTCGCTTCCCCTGCGTCTTCGCCAAATAATTGTTTAAGTTGAAAAAATATTATTTTACAATTTGTGAAAAGAGAATCTTATCCGAGAGTTAGAGAAATATATAAAAAATATTCAGTGTGTTCTTTTTTACCTGCTAGGATAGCGCAAAGATTTACAATGTTTTAAAGACTTAAATGTACATAATCCGTTATATTTCAATGATACATCCTCGTATAGTAAATAATTGTTATTTGAATCTTTTAAATATTGTTCAAGAAGAATATGATACTTGAATCCAATAGAATTAAACCAGAAACTAGTGTAATTCTCGTTTTGGTTCCCTTCACGTAAGTATAGAGAATACTTGGCAAAAGTTTGTGTTTGAGAAAGACAGATATCGTTTGGTTTTCCTGTATAGCTCATTTGAGAAATGTACATAGTTTCTTCCTAACAAAAGGCTTGGGTTGCTCTGAAGCTATAATAGAATATATTTGCCTAAGCTTCCTCATTCTGACATCGGATTCGAAATCTCCTGAATGTGAAATGAACTACTGTAAATCAGCCAGTCGTATTTGCATCCAAATCTACTTCACTGCAAGGCCGAGAAATGCGTACAATTGGCAGAACACATAACAAACAGTTGTAGCATTGAACTATGCAGATTTCTCAGCAAAATAAAAGTTACACAAGAGTTATATGAATTACCATATAAACCTCCTATTAGCTTGTGGAAGTGAAAAGCATTGAAATTTCCAATGAAAGTAAAAAGAAAAATGCAAACGCAATAATGGCTGGATATGTATGATAGAACAAAAGTAATAACACATAGTCATTGAATGAAATTTCCATCATAGATCTTTAAAATGATTGAGAGCCTGAAAAATGTCAAACTAGCAGTACATATATATATATATATATATATATATATATATAACTGATAACCTCATGCGTACACATCGTATTGATTTCAGTTCAATATTAACGATACTACTGAAACATTTGAATGAGTTACGACGTTATTTGTGGATTTAGTGTCGTTTAGAGCTAAAGTTACAATGTGCAAATCGAGCTTGTGATTCAAGTATGCAGATATGTCGACGAGCGACGATTGAACCTATTGGAATTTTGTATGGACAGAGACAGGAAGATGAGGTCCGGAAGACTTTAATTATCATACGCTATTATTTATGGCAAAGTTGGTCAGATTCGGTAGGAATAACGAAGAGAAACCAGTCATAAATTCAGCAATTATTTAAATTATTCCTATTACATAATTCATTTGGTAAATAAATCGCACAAAAAACTGTCATGTTGGCTTCAGCTTTAGGCTTGCAAAGAGCCGTTTCTCTATCTTCTATATCTCCATCGAAGATATATTATTCATTTATTCTTCTAATACTTTTGGTAAAATATTAATATTACATTATTCCAGACATGTTTCTCTTTCCATGTCAGCAATATGTAAGCAATAATACTTAACACATTCACTGACCTGGTTTTCTCTATATATTTGTTCCCCAATTTAACTACTTTCCCCTCTACTTTTATTACAAAATTCTTTTCATTTATCCAACATCTGCAGAATAATTAATTGTTAATGAATTGATAACTCTCGCCGATTCTCTAATTACATTCTTAATACATCTATTTCCAGTTTAGGGGTATAAGGAATTCTGTTTCAGTTACGTATCTTATTCTGTACAGTGCTTTACTATAAAACGTTTCTGTAACGAGATGAGTGGCTAGTGAGTATGTACTCTATTTGTGATATGCCTATAGCCATCGAATATGTTATCTTGATACTTTTTTTCTCATTGGAATTATTTCACTCCACATTCGTTGCTATAGAAACACTGTAGGTGTTTTTAATTCCGTTTTATATTATCTGAAAAAGACTTCGCTATCTACGTATTCCCTCGCCCGCTACAGATGTATCGCAGTATCTAAATTTGTGTTGAAATATATAGATATGATATATGCTAGTTGATGCATGACTCTTTCCGAACCGATTTAAATTTTTAAGGAGTAAATCAGCCTTAATTTACAGAAAAAAATAGCATACTTTTTTTATGAATTAAATTTTTTTCTGGTTAGTTTTGAAAGGCACCGCATTTTTCAGAAGCTGTCTTTATATTCTGGTAGATGATATTTTTGATTTTCTCCAATCATGTCTTTGGGATTAATTGCAACTTGGAATACGTATCAAAATAATGAAAGGCCTGTGGAGTTGTAATACCAAATATTGGCGCAATAGAAAATTGTAAGATCTACTTTGTGTTGACTAAAATAACATCTACCTGTGGATAAAAAAGTTTTCTTCGCTCTGCAATAAAAAAATGTAATATATTCCTTGAGCAATTATTTCCTCAACTATTCGTTACAATATTCTGACAGACTTTCGTTCGGAAAACAATATCACTTTAGGAATTAAATAATATAAACTACTTTTTTTTCCTTTTGTGAAATTTTCCCCAATATGTCAACGAGATATTTCGCTTGCTTTTTATTGATTTTATTGATATCAAAAATGTTTTATAGCGAACGTAAAAACAATATCAGTGTGTGTGTGTGTGTGTGTGTGTGAGTGTGTGTGTGTATGTGAGTGAGTGAGTGAGTGTGTGTGTGTGTGTGTGTGTGTGTGTGTGTATGTGAGTGAATGAGTGAGTGTGTGTGTGTGTGTGTGTGTGTGTGTGTGTGTGTGTGTGTGTGTGTGTGTGTGTGTGTGTGTGTGTGTGTGTGTGTGTGTGTGTGTGTGTGTGTACTTCATTTTAGGTGACTCACGCTTTTAATTTTGACTTGCAGTACAGGGACTGATTCAGCTTCGCTAGGATCAATAGTGTTCAAGCTTCGACCGTTTCAGTTGTTATTTTCAAGCAAAATATATCTAGTATTACATTTCCTTCTTTGATTAAGACAGTAAACTGAGATCTGAAGGAGGTGTGACTACTCTTTCTAGTAGGTTCAAGCGACCGTGTTCATATTTTCTCGTTGAGTTCTTGCTTTTTCTATGCAGCCGATGTATTTCACAAATATTGAGCATATTTTCAACTTATTTCAGTATTTACTCTTCTAACTAAGCCCTTTTTAAAAAATCATTAATTTTAAAAGATTATTAATTTTCTTTTTCAAGACAAAATTTTAAATCGTAAACATTAACAGTGAATTATACACGAAACAGTTTACAATTACAAATATTTGAATTAATAAAGAAACTTCGATATTACTGACGTTGCGAATATATTTCATATTGCATGTTTATTTTTTATTTATAATTTCGTTTGAGAAGCTATATTGTTTTAACTCTTTTTATAATATCTATATCCATTTCTATGATAATAACATAGATACCTTAACATTGAAAAACTCAACTTTACAAAGCAGACGTATTTTTATAAACGAGGCACCATTATGTTGACATAGGAAGATTGAGTTAACGTTCTTTGCTTATTACTAAAACGTGTTTGAAACTATGTAAATCTGTAGAAAGTGTATTTATTGATTGAGAGAAAACATGAATGCATGAGCAAAATTAGAGAATCGATTAAGTATTATCATCATAAACATTTTCCTTATCTCTAAAACAAGAAGAAATTTTTTTGAAAAATCGAACTATATCTTTGAAGCAATCAGTTTTCTTGCAGGTTCCACTGTTATAGAAAGTGTCAGCTTGTACACATGAACTGAAGAAATAGTTAACGAAACAACAACAATAACAACAACAACAACAACAAAGAGAGGATGTGTTGTTCCTCTTGGAAGAAGCCATTTACTAACTGTAGATTATTGATTATCAGCTAAACACAGTTAAACCGTTGAAAAATCAACAGATATCGGTGAAGTTTCTTAAAATTCTCATTATTTATACAAAATGTAACACACTCACACAGACATACACACACACACACACATACACACACACACACACACACACACACATACACTATACACAAACACTTTCATACACACACATAATACACACAAATAAATTTCCTTGTTTATGTTATGAAATATATTACATTACACACACACATGCACACATATACACACATACATATATATATGTTTATATATATACTCAAAATAAGCAACAAGAATATACAATTTATGCTTATATGTATATATATATATATATATATATATATATATATATATATATATATATAAATACACATAGATGTGTATGTGTGTGCTTGGGATGGGGGTGTAAGGAAGATTTCTTCCTCCGGACTGTTTATATTGTTCATGGGGGAGTCCGTATAACAGATTGATAAATTTACATTAAAAAACAACATATATTTTTTGAACTTTTTGCCAAAGCTTTAAATTGTTGCCCACCACGAGCAACACGACAACAAATGAACTTCTGAAATCCCCCCACACACACACAAACTCAGTTATGGACTAATTGTTGCTGATAGGAACCTTTACTATTTTTCCCACATTGTCGATCTTACTCTGATTATAATAAATCAATATCATTTTGATATATCGATAATGATATCATCAGTGTCTATAATGCATTTATAACATTATATCACTTCGAGCGCCTTAATGAATTCTAAACAATATGGTGTTTCTAAACTTACACTAAAACAACTTCAGACTTAGGGGACACTTGTGGGTCTATCATTTCCTCACAATTCGTCCAGTTAAAAAAGAAATTGAAATAACAAGCATCATTTGGGTGTAGAAATCGGGATTCGCGGGACAATCAGGAGTAAAATGCTGAACTTTTTCAGCACCTGTAACCTTAATTTTTTGAGGTATCTAGATGCAATGCGACTGATACGAGTTAAATTTCAAACATAGAATCATTCTGTTAATTCCATTGCAATAGTGATTTGTAACCTCACGTCAAAGAAGTGTAGAGACTATGACTCTGAGTTTGATGCTGGCTTACAGATAAAAATAGAATAACATTCGATTTTCGCAATGAGAAGGAACTGTACGAAATAAGTACGTACATTTTGTCCTGTATCACACATGCATAGGACATCCTTACTTTGTAAATTCGAAAAGGATGGTCGGTTATATATGAACGGCCATACACAAATACACAACAACATAGGCCAATAGATATTTTATGATTTATAATTGAATAGAACATCTATTAAACAACTTAAGAAGTTTAATCTGAGTATATATTAAACATACATTAGGAACTGTTCAAGAAATATTTAGTCATAGAAATTCTGTAAAGTAATTCCAAGTAATGCTATTCCTAATACATTCCAATATTCTTCTGGTCCTTTTGAGGTTTGAATATAGCTAACTTTTGGTTGATAAGCGTTAATAAAAAGAAAAACTTGATCTACGAAGAGATATTTCAGCGATTGTACTTTATCAAAATATTTGCTGAAACAAACATAAACTGATAATTCATCCATAATTCTTGTTTCCTTGGTTTGTGCTTTCTGGAATTGCAAGAATCTAAAAGCAATGTTATACAGCGTTTTATGTCCTGTCCACCTCACTCTCATAAAAAGGACTTGCTCCTAAACGAGAAACCAAAGGGCCGATAATCTCTCTCATGGCCTCTGCACCATAAAGATAAACATGAAATCCTCACGTAAGCAATAATCTACCACTAATCTACAGCTCTGCGTCAGCTTCCCCTTGGTAATGGTGATACCGGTTTCATTCTGCAGTTCCGCCCACGTAAATCGGAATAGAATGAGAGATTCTAAAAAATGCCATTCGTTTCAATAAAAGGAATAAAATAATTAGAAAGAATTTAATTCATAGATAATCATACAGTCATTTTCTTTAAAATAACATTAAAATCACCCCTCCATGAAACGTTTTATAGATACCAACAGACACTTATCTTACAGAGAATCATCAATAATAAGCAACAGAGAACTACGGATACACTTTTCACTTGATAGTTCTACCGAGTGCTGCTGCTAGAAACGATCTCGATAGACATAGACAGTTTACGTGAGAAAATGGCGACTGCCATATCATTTTTAACACATAGCTTCTCCTTACCTCGTTCAAGAGTATTTCACTTGCTGATGTGTGTGTTATGTGTGTGTTAGCATATGTGCGAGTTATATGTGTGTATATATATATATATATATATATATATATATATATATATATATATATTATATACATACATATATACATATATATATGTATGTATATATATATATATATATACATACATATATACATATATATATGTATATATATATATATATATATATATATATATATATATATATATATATGTATAGGTGAGAAAGTTGGTGTGTGAAAGCACGTGGTTGGGTATATAGAAAATAGAAAAGACATAACGACTTAAATATATTTTTTAACCTTATAAAACAAGCCTTCTGTAGTTTTTTCACTCTTTTCTATATATATGTATATATATATATATATATATATATATATATATATGTGTGTGTGTGTGTGTGTGTGTGTACATTTGTGTACATATATTACATAATATAGCATATAGATAAAGGGATAGATATATAGATAGATAGATAGATAGATAGATAGATAGATAGATAGATAGATAGATAGATAGATAGATAGATAGATAGACGGATAGATATATAATATGCTCTGTGTGTGCAACTACATAGTTATATAATAATACGATACGGGTTCAATTAAAATTGCATGGCAAATAACTAGTATTTAGAACTCCATAAGCATTCTTATATTGCTATAAAGAAAACCGAGAAGAGACTCGCCTTACAGCCAGAGATTTCCTTGACTGGCTTCCATAGTTAAAAAGGTCACAGAGTACAACAAAAAAAAAAGCAAAACAAAAACAGTAGAGGAGTCTCTTTATTAATTATCTATTATTTAGTTTCTTCATCAATTATTTGGTTGCGTCAATTGAATAATTTATGATCAAAGTCTCCAGTTTCGTTTTGCATTTTACACACACACACACACATATTTATATATATATATATATATATATATATATATATATATATATATATATATATATATATATATATATATACATATACAAATACATATATACATATACGAATACATATATACACACATTATTTTTCACATATACATACATATTCACAAACACAGGTGCACACGTCCATAAATACATGCACATATGCACAGAGACACGTACATACACGCATACACATTTTTCTGCATGCATACATACGAAAAATGGGATTGCCACAGTGGCTTTCATCGATGAAGTGCTCGATCATGGTTGGCCTTGGGTCAACAACAACAACAACAATAGTGGCGACGATGAAGACAACAACAACATCAGCAACCGTAGGCGTACATCAAAGTTGTCGAACAACTACATGGAAAGTTTTTTGTTTTTTTTAAACAGGTCACCGTTTCTTTTTCATTCGTCTTGGCCGCGATTCTATCAATATTGTTTTACCCTGAGCAATCGATCATCTATCTCTGCGCCATTGATCAGATCAAGCAGAGCTCAGCAGCTGTTTTAGACCATTATGAAATCGTTGAATAATATATCAAATCTCTGACACAGTTCCACTACCAGAAATGAACATATAAAAGTATAAACTATGTATTCCCAACGTAAACTGTTATTTGGACAAATGATATAGAAAAGCAAATCATTATGGCGTAAAGTTAATACAGCGGTTGTGCTGTTGTTGTTGTTTTACTGCTACAAAGGTTCAAATCACAGATTTGGCTACTTATTTCGTTGAACCACGAAGATGGAAAGACAAAGTTCAAATCTCTAGAGTTTATTTCAAATATTGTATTTTATTAAGAAACAAAATAGTCAAACCTAACGAAATCTCCCATCTCGGAAAGTCTGAGGACCCAGTAATTGCAGCTTTTTATATGTTCTTGAGAATACAACCCTTAAACAATACCCCACTAATGACAAACACCGCTCCCAATTGTCAATTAAATTCAATTAGCATTAAGATCTTAGGCTTTGAAATGCCAAAGATTTTTTCCCCTTTGTACGAAGCTGCTGTGATCTTATTTATTCAACAACATTTATCGACTTTATGGGGTAAAAAAAAAAGACTAGATCGATTGATCCATTACCGTTTTAAAAGTGAGTGGTATGCAGCAGCAGCAGCACTTGGCAGTTTCCTTCAATATGAAGTCTGATAAATGATATTGCTTTTTTTGTTTTTGTCTGTTTTTTGTTTTTTTAAGAGAGAAACTAAAACTCGGATAATTTGCCAAAAAGCTTTCTCTAATCAGTTCTGTTTTAGAAGGCATTTTATTATAATGTTATAAATAATAATGCATTTTATTATGATTATTATATTGTATTATATTAATTGTAATTATGTTATATTATAATTTTTTATAATGATGGGCAATAGATTTCGTGAAGTTTAAAAGGTTTCTTAGATAAATAATTAAAAATTATGTGAAATTAGATAATTATGATATTTATGAAATATCTCAAGCTGTGTAAAAACTGAAAAATGGGAAATAATTTCTGAAGAGTTGATATCTGACAATCAACATGTTCAGGGATTTAACGGGGATTAAAGGAAGTGACATATACATAACTGGAAAAAGTTTGATAAGCAATAAAAGGAGGGTCGGTGTTTGAAGTTATTTCTAAATACTGGTGTATAATTTATGAGAAGAGTCAGCATATGATTAGTTGGTGTGACATACATTCATATTGTATGACTTGCCGTTGTATATTAGTGAATAGTTTTTGATTAGATGATATACATACATTTCTAAATGTGTGTGTGTGTTTGTGTGTGTGTGTGTGTGTGTATGTATGTGTGTGGGGGGTGAGGTGTGTGTGGTGTGTGTGTGTGTGTGTGTGTGTGTGTGTGTGCGCGTGTGAGCGAATGTTTGAGTATGTATGTACCGGGTTGAGTCAAATCATTTTTCGGGTCTTCACTGATGGTTTTTGGCAACTTGTATCTCCTTGTGACCTCATTAATTTGATGTAACTTATTCAATCGTTACTGAATTGTTTATTCTTTCTTTTATTGCTTTGATAATAAGTTGTAAAAAAATTTCAATGATAGCCTGAGAAAAAAAAGGAGTGTCTAATGTCAGCGACAAAAGAAATTCATGGTACGGAAGATCCAGGAACTGTGGACAAACGTATAGTACAAAACTGGCTCAGACGTTTCAAGGAAGGTGGCACTAGCCCCGAAGACAGACAAAACTCAAGATCTTCTGTTGTGGAAGATAAAGCCTTGCTTGAAATGATTGAACAGCCAAACGCAAGCACTCGTACATTGTCAGCAGAACTTGGGCCTTCACAAAGCACCATCAATCGACTCCTCCATAAACTCGGCCTTGAGTGTTTGGTGAAATTTCGATGGGATGTTGCACACAAAACCGATGTGACTCAGGACAATTTTAGGAACTTTAGGGGCTGGATGTGCTGCCTCACCCTACCTACAGTCCAGACCTTGTACCATCGGATTACCACCTTTCCCAAGCCATGACTCATTTCCTGCACAGACAGAGGTTTGACACTATGGATGTGTTTGAAAACTGGCGCAGAGTTTTTTGCCTCTAAACCAGCCAAATGATATAAGAGTGAAATTTTTTTTCAATTAGATTGCCGTAGTAAAAAATATTGCGGTGAATATAATCAAACATCAACTCTTTGGGAGAAAAAGAAGTTAAATATAAACAAGCAACAACTGGAGAATGTTTTACTAATTATGACACCACCTAGATATAATACATACACACACATATACATACACATACGCGCGCGCACACTTACACACATATACTCGCACAACACATACACACAAATATATATATATATAGATAGATAGATAGATAGATAGATAGATAGATAGATAGATAGATAGATAGATAGATAGATAGATAGATAGATAGATAGATAGATATAGATATATCGAAGATCCCTTGTTTCGAACATTTGTGAAGGGGTGGTCCTTTTTCCGTTCGATATTTGTAGTGTTTGTTCCTTATTTTTATTTTTGTCTTTCGTTATTGATTTCATTAAGGTTTTAAAGATCTTTTATTTTAATTTCGATTATTTTATTTCATCAAACCTGATCGTAAGCTTATAGTGATGTAGTGTTTACAGTAATGTTGGAAATTCAGCTGACTTCCCTCGGGGGTTCAGCAGCTGTTGTTTCGGGCGCTATCAGTATTGACTTTGCATATCTATACTGGCACCGTCTGTGTCTCTGTTTTACCAGAAGATTTCAATCTTAATTCACGGCGGTTCTCATCAGCTTATTTTACTTGTCTTGTTTAAACTACCAATACTTTTTTTTAAAGTGCTTATATTCATTATTTCCAATACTCTTGACTGTAGCGATTCCTTCGCCTTCATTACTTCTCAAAAGAATTCTTCTTACTGCTGGTACCATATCGAATTCTATTTTATTTTTACCAAGTTCTAGGTAGAATAATTCCGGGCTGGGGTCGAAACTGTTTTGTGCGAAGAATCGTTACCGATCTTCATACTGAAGACACAGCAACGACGATCACTTGATTCATACGTCCATTGATTTTAGATATCCTGTTTCTGCTCCGTTATGTTTCTCTACTATTTGTCTCTCTATGTAGTTCAGTTGTGTCGTATCGTTATTGATTTTATTAACGATTAATAGATTTTTCGCTATTTTAATATGTATGATTTCCATGTTTGCTTAGGTTTTGATATTCCTGTTGTATGAGTAGATGTGACAGAGTACTCATTTCCCTTTCTAACATACTCTGACTGAAGTAAATATAGTTTATCTGATCATATTGATGCCATTAAATTGGTGAAATACAAGTCGGTAGATTCTATTTTTGTTGCTATTTCATCGTTGACTTCGATCCCATCAAGTAACTCCCGTTGGTCCATTGGACGATTCATTGTTTTTAATTCCTTAGTTATTCCCAACATTAATTTGTCATATGAGTAAAATTTTCTCTTCTTAAATTTCCTTCGTATTTCTATTATTTCTATTTTATTTGTATTTTTGTTTGTGTTGTCCAGGTTCTACTTCTCTCTGCTCAGTATTTCGTAAGTGTTTTAGCATTTGATTTTCTTGTATTTCGTTATTTTAGGTCTAGCTTCGTAGTTTGAATTCTCAATATTTAATTTGAATCTTCTTTGAATATCTCCCTGCGTGTTTTCGCTTTTCTTAATAATTAATTTGCGCATATTCGTTCAATTACCCACACTCACATTGCTTTCTTCAAAAAGTTGTTTACCTTCTCGTTGACTCCGAACGTCCTAAGGCAATCCAAAAGCCACCAGTGTAGAATATTATCGTAAGCCTTCCTGTAATCTATCCACCAATAGCCAAATTCATCTTTTTTGCTCATACCTCATTTGATATCCTACTGTCTATGTACAGCAGATTAGAAGTTCCTCTTGACTTCTTTCTGCATCCTTTTTGCTACTCTGGTAATAAATTCTCTTTCTACAGAAATTTATAAATTTCAAATCCCATGAGGCCAGTTAGTTATTTCAAGGGTAATGTTAAGAATGTAATATGTCTAAAATTACTGACTTACTTTCTATTTTTGTCGTCCTTTTGTACTGTCTTTCTTTTTATCACCTATGTAGATATACCATTTTCTGTACATTCTGTACGAACTAGTTGTATATAACTGTGAGTACATGTGAGGTTTTTGAGCCAGCTGGTACAGTTTGATAATGTTTGGTCGGTAGAATGTTAGCTTCTTGTACCAATATCCAACAATCAAGTCTCTTCCAGGTGCTTTTCCATCCTGGAATTTCTGGATAACAGTTGCAAGAGTTTCACCATCAATGTTGTATGTCTTGGATGTAACGCAGGAGCAACAACTTTTTCTGATTTTCTTCCAACCACAGAGCAACTTGGTTAAATTCCTTCTCTTCACTCCAGATTTCCCTCCAGATGGAGTCTATGTCTTCTCGTGAATGAGCTTCTGTGATGTTTACTCCCCCTCCTCTCATGTCTCTGTGTACTGCTGCCTGATTGCGGTTAATTTTTTTGTTTATTGTTCTTCTCTCGGTAATTCTCTTCTGATGTCGGGTCCTTCGCTGACAGCTTTTAGCTCCTACTTTAGGCTAATCAGTTTACAAGTGAGTGTCCCCTTGTTAGCATGCAATAAGCATCATTACATGACTGATAGTCTTCCGTAAACCACTTATCTTTTTTTCTGTCTCCAAAACCCATGATTGTACTTTCTTTCGGTTTTGTTTACTTTTTAAATATCATTCATATACTGTTTTACAGTAGTTGCCAGCACATATAGATAGGCGTCAATCTGCCAATATGTGGATTCATCACATTGCTGTAAATACTCATCTCCAACTTCGTTAACAGCTTTTAATACCGTACCTGGTGCTTTTTACTTATTTTAGTAAAGAATTCTCTTTTCTCAAGAGAGTCCTTGAAAGCCGAAGTTATTTTTTTTCTCGGAAAATTTCAGGCGCAGGAGTGACTGTGTGGTAAGTAGCTTACTAACCAACCACATGGTTCCGGGTTCAGTCCCACTGCGCGGCATCTTGGGCAAGTGTCTTCTGCTATAGCCCCGGGCCGACCAAAGCCTTGTGAGTGGATTTGGTAGACGAAACTGAAAGAAGCCTGTCGTATATATGTATATATTTATATATATGTAGGTGTGTGTGTGTGTTTGTGTGTCTGTGTTTGTCCCCCTAGCATTGCTTGACAGCCGATGCTGGTGTGTTTACGTCCCCGTCACTTAGCGGTTCGGCAAAAGAGACCGATAGAATAAGTACTGGGCTTACAAAGAATAAGTCCCGGGGTCGATTTGCTCGACTAAAGGCGGTGCTCCAGCATGGCCGCAGTCAAATGACTGAAACAAGTAAAAAGAGAAAAAAGAGTAAGGGCATATTTCACCGACATATGATCCTAACTACCACCACCACAACTACTACTACTACTACTACTACTACTACTACTACTACTATTACTACTACAACTACTACTGCTGCTGCTGCTGCTGCTACTACTACTACTACAATTATCGTTGCGGTTGTGCCTGTTATTTACCATAGTCGTAGTAGGGGGACAGTTACTTGAGCCAGTAATGTAGTTTGGCTGGCAGGCACTATGGAATCTGTTGGAATGTCGCTAGCTGCGAAACCACGTTGTGGTCTTATATCATTCACGTTTTCGTTTTTGTTTATAGAGTCGGGAAGAAGGTTAATTTTCGAATTTTTAATAGAGTTGCAGTTACTAACCTTTTTATGTTCTACAAATGTTGCTTGTTGGCGTAGTTGCTTCGCAGTAAAAGGATTTAATTCTGGATGTAGATCATCCTAATATTCATTTCAATTGATTCATACCTCACCAACAACAACACTGAACACCTTTTTGATCTCCATGTGTCTAACACACGTGGACATGCCTACAAAGTCAGAAAACAGCACAGCTCCCATGACTTTCGGAAACATTTTTTCACGCTCAGGGTTGCTGAAGCGTGGAATAAACTGCCTGCATCAGTTGTTGACTGCCATGACACTGCATCCTTTAAGGCCCTCATGCTTCCCGAAATCCGTCGAAACTACACCTGATTATATATACACTTTAGATGAGTTGTAGTGCACCTGAGCACTGTACACAATTATTATTATTATTATTATTATTATACAGCCAACAGTGGAGTTTTGTTTCGCTTTTCGTAGCAATTAAATAGATCATTAAGATCTTTACGGTTTGAACGGCAGTTTTTTAAAATAATTTCCACGTACTAAACACTTTTAAACTTCGTATACTGGTAGAATGTGTTTATAAAACATCTTTTTCTCTTGGCTTTATTGAGAAAATTCTTTAGTTTGTAAGATATTTGTTGCTCGTGCACTGGCTTAGTGTAGGTCGTTGTGTAAAAGAATGTTGGTGTGTTATGAAGGAATAAAATACTCAACATCTTGGGATCGTGCTATTAGATATTTCTCTCCTCTTCAGCAGCTTGTGTTTTTCTTCCTCAGTTTACACATTATTTTATAGTTTTAGTTTTGCCGTAGTTATATATATATATATATATATATATATATATATATATATATATATACATATATATCCATACATTAGTGGACATAAAAATGCCTTAACTATCAGTGAAAATCTACAACTGGAAAGAAACAGAACAGAAACTGATTCTGCCTTTGGCGAATAAGGTATGTGATATTTATGTAACATCAAGTTGATGGATGCATTTCGTTTGGCAGCCATTTTGTTTGTTAGATTTACTTCAAGATCGTCTGTAGTTAAAGAGAAGAAAAATCTAGAAAAGAAGTGAGATAGAAATGATATGTTATAGAATCATATACACTATCACAGGCTTGCGCTAATGTTTATCAAAACCTAAGCCTAACAGTTTAAGATATTTCTTTATAGAAGATGGTGTATGTTTGATTTGTTTTGGGTTTTTTAATGTTTTTTTACTGTCACTAGCAATATATTTTACCTTACGATGTTAACTACAGCTTTTGTTTCATAATGTTTGGAATTCCATTACACTATTACTCATAACAAAATATAAAAAAAGGCCATTTACAAACTTTACACTGTTTCCTGCTCAAAGTAACTTTTTTCTACAGCAAGTTTGATAAGGAGAGATTTATATATTTTTAGATTATACCAACAATGTTATCCCAAAATATACGTTCGTATTCACACACACACGCACACAAACATGCGCGCGCATACATACACACACTTTTGTGTGTGTGAGTGTATGTGTGTGTGAGTGTATGTGTGTGTGTGTGTGTGTGTGTAAGTTCATTTGTATGTGTGTGGCTGATCGTGTATAAATATTTTGTACGCTCATTTCTTTTGTAAAGTATGTAAGCCAATTTAAAGCGAAGCCGTTTTAAGATTTCATGCTAGTTTCAGAGTCTGATGAAAGAAAGATATGTGAACTTCTAAAAACAATTATTGACAAAACCTATTGATGGGGTTCGTAAAAAACTTTAGTAGAGAAGGTACAACCAAACTGAATGGATTAACAGGTAGCTAATACGTTGTTTGTTTGTTTGTTTTTATATTGAAAGGAAACATATATCTTCATTGATTGATATGCATCTAATGACACATATTGAAACTTTAAGATGTGATCTTTCCAAAACACCTGATAATACACATGCCAGACGTGGCCGTCAACTCGCAAATCGAGATTAAAATATTCAAGTTTAAAATAATACATAGTTATTAAAATTTGCAGTGGGAGAAAAAGGATAAGAACTGAATATATTCTTGACAGTTCATAAGTTTTTATTATTCTTCAATAAAATTATTTGGACACAGAAACATATAACAAAGAAAAAATAAAACTGCCAATTAACAATAAATTGTAATTAACTTTAGATATAATCAAACTAAATTAATTAGCACCAATACGCCAGTAATATTTAGTAAGATCATCTATATATACACGACAACACTGTCTGTAAGAAATATGTACAAAAAAAATAAGCAAACTCAAATTTTGCAAGGAATAGTAAACAGATAAACTCAACAACACTGTCTCTATTTCCGTTACAACATAACTACACCTATTACATAACAAAAATCATTGATTGTTACCTAATGATAATTAGAGGTACTATATGATCACTCAATCTGCATGAGATTGCAGCCAAATCTCCCTCAAATCATAATTTATCCTCTTGAAAAGAACTGAAAGGACACGTTCCATAATATAGTCCTTGATAACATATAGTCCTAGATAACATAGCCACGGCTGAGGCGCTTCTGGTGATCATAATTCCGCTGAATCAATCGGGAACTTGGATTAAAATGTCATCATCATCATCGTTAACAACAACATTAGATTGTCTCCGAGGTAAGGTCACTAAATGTAACCTTCCCTTAATCCAACTTATCTCTTTTCTGGAACAATTTACGTTATTATGGAAATCCTAAGCAATCTTTACCTATTTCATAATTTTACCAAAAACTCAAGCCTCATACAAATGACAAAAATCGAAAAAATATCAGCAAACCAGAATAAAGTTTTGGTCAAAGTTATTTATTATATCACCCCCATCGCTATTCTGCAGTAATTCCTTTTAATTGTAAAATGTAGAGTCAACGAGTGGAAAATTTTAGATTCAAAGGAACAAATAATTACTAATACATGTAAATCTGAGTCAGTTTTCTCTTTCGTTTCTGCACAAAAGCACTTATATTATGTACTAGCAGTTTCGATCCTTTAGAATTGGAATTTTTGAAAAGTAAAAGTTTTGCATTATGTAGCTTGTCATTCTCTTAAAGTGAACATTTTTCTGGTTGAAATACACCGAAAAATGGCCACACAGCAGTCAAAAAATCTTTAAAAATACGGATTTTCAAAGAAGAAAAAGCACCTTTTTTATGTAAATAATTTTTGGTGTTAACATGGTCCGATTTGAAGTTTTTCTTCTACGAAAGGAAGAGCAAGCCTTCTTCTATCATACTCTCAATTTTGGTCAACTTGTGCCGCAGGGTCTCGGAGGAGATAGTGTTAGTTGAAGGCTGCCAAACCTGCCATACACAGACAACTTCAGCTTTATATAGAGAGAGATTGTATTATATGTTGTAAATAAATTTTGATAGAAATTAATGTCTACGTTAGTTAACACTATTCATTTTTAAGTTAATATCATTTTACGCTTGCACATACAAATGAATGCCGTTGGCAAAGATGTTGCTAGCGTCTTGAGTTCTGTTTTTGCATGCTGATATTTCTGGTTAGTTGATGTTTGTTTTTGTTTGTTTCTTTGTTTTGAGGTGGTGTGTTTTTTTGTTTTGTCTTGGTTTTTTTTTGGGGGGGGGGTTGTTTTTTCGTTTTATTTTTTCTTAGAAATACTTAGTGAAAATTCTTGATCCTCACTTTTATGAAAGCAATCTTCCAGAAGATACGATCTAAAGCAGGTTCTGTTCTTTATAGGGCTTATGTCATCTGTTGCAATTAAACAATTTTAAACCTTCTGAGTGAACGGATGAACTATTTTGTACTTGTTACGTTAGGAGAGAGCTTTTCCGTGTTCCTGTAACAGAAATTAACGTGAAATTATGTTTCAGGTTTATCTTGTTTTTACACTGTGGGATGACCATATCTGTGAGCCGTAATCCAGGTGGTTGAGGACGAATGTCCTCCAGAGGACCATCATGGTTTCCTTATCTCTGGTTCTGAATGTTCTCAGGATCCAGCCAGCCAGTCGTCTGCACTTTGTCGCCATCCTGATAATGTGTACTTGGAAAGAGGTATCATATATATATCATACATGGGAAACTTGACTGGCGACTTTGAGTGCTGCCACCTACAGTTGCTTGCGGAGTAAGGGAGGAGAGAGAGAGAGAGAGATTGCTAAGAAGGAGAAGAGGGGATGAAGTTTTCCTTTAAGGGGAGAGAACCGCTTCAGGGTTTATATTTTTTATTATTATTAAGAAAGGTCTTTTTTCTTATGAACGACAGAGCATATGAAATATCTCCATATAATCCTCCTTTTTTTTCATTTTAAGTGTCCTAGTAGATAGCGCCATTTCGCCCTTCTTATGGACACCTCAGTACAATATAACTTAGGATCATGGAATTTATTAGTCTAAATTCATTTAAAACGTTTAGGAATTATATGCGATCGATTTTCTTTTCTACTTTCTTTTCTTATTCTTTTAACAGTGAAGAAAATGAGTGAAGAGATAGAGGCAAGAAAATGAAAGCCACGGAGTCATTTATGATTAAAATTAAAATTAACATTATACTTAAATATAATCGATATTTTCTATTTTCTACATTTTTAACAGTGGAGAAGAGACGAAAAAGAATATATATACGTACACACACACACACACACACACACATACACACACACACACACACACACACACACACACACACACACACACACACACACACACACACACACACACACACACACACACATATATATATATATATATATATATATATATATATATGGCGCGACGTATATGTAATTTCAATTTAATGCTGTTGTATTAAATCAACACAAAATAAATTAAATAAAATTTAAATTTATGTATTGCAGGCTTCAGCTTAGAATATGTCATGCTATTAGATAATAAATCACTTCATTACTTACTAGTTAATTAGTTAATTAGTTCTTCTAAGTAAAACTATTCAATTTGTTTATCGTTCATCACTTTAGGCAAAGTATATCGCCTGAAATACATGTTTTTATTGCATGCAACCATTCGGCAATGCATGATGTTCAAACATATTTTAAACAATAACTGAGTGAAAAGGGACTATTAAAAAGTAGCTACAAATAATGATGTGCAAAGGAAGAAACAATACCATTGTTTTTTCATTATTGTATTTTAGTTTCTTAGCCATAAATATTCAATATGTTACACACAGAATTATTCTTTATGTTTACTATTTTCAATTGAAAGTAAGACTCTGGTCATATCGGAGGAGTGCTCCAGTATGACCAGAGTCTTCTGGGGTCACAGTCTGCAAAGGTTTGGCCGAACATAGTGATTCTAGGAATTTATTTAACTAATTCTATATATCGAACTCTAACATACATAACAACAGTACCGCTGCGAGCATAAACACATAGAGACATACATAGAGACACACTCACATACATACACACACACGTACAACGCGCGTGCGCACACCCACGCACACATACACACACAACACACTCACACACACATACTGGTATATATATATATATATATATATATATATATATATATATACCTGAGTAAGCACATAAATGTGAAACAAAGTGAAAAACAGAGTACTCAAATACCAGAGATAGAGTAATATACTTTATTTAAAAGCAGCAGAAATATAACTGTTATGTTATATTTCTGCTGCTTTTAAATAAAGTACACACACACACACACACATATATATATATATATTATATATATATACATATATATATATATATACATATATATATACATATATATATAATATATATATATATATATATATATATATATATATATATA
The DNA here is from genome assembly GCF_006345805.1 of Octopus sinensis. Classification (NCBI taxonomy): domain Eukaryota; kingdom Metazoa; phylum Mollusca; class Cephalopoda; order Octopoda; family Octopodidae; genus Octopus; species Octopus sinensis. Next base: position 37,186,128 of record NC_043004.1, read on the forward strand.
TATATATATATATATATGTATATATATACGCGCACGCAGACGCACATACATCTATGCACAGATCAGTAATCAGTCTATTCGCTGATCATATAAACAAGGCTCGACTAAATGCGGTGCTCTAGCATGGCCACAGTCAAATGACTGAAACACATAAGAAAAAAATAAAAGACTACATACATACGTAAATATGTGTTATTTTTTAACCTTTGCATCAATCTGACTTTTTCCTCGTCTTTGAAAGCTATTTACTGCTTAACGTCTCTGTGTTGTCTTTATCTTTCTAATTATTCGACCATGTTCTCGATAGTTTTATTATTTTATTGTTTCTAAATATGTCAATACATCCAGGCTTCTTGATTCTGCATATAAATAGATTCATTCTATATATGAGTGAAAGCTGCTCTTATTTACCCCTGATGTTTTCGTTTCCCATTGCTCTTCTCCGGATTCTTGCCCAGTTGTCTTATACTATCATTGCCATTTTATTGCATCTCTCAGATTTAATTTTCGTCATCCTATACAGTCCAATACCATCGTTATTTAATTCATGCAGTTACATGATACAACCAATCGGTGAAAATTTTCAAAAGTAGGACATAAAACACAAAAGATAAAATAAACTTCAACAATAGGCGTAGGAGTGGCTGTGTGGTAAGTAACTTGCTTACCAACCACATGGTTCCGGTTTCAGTCCCACTGCATGGCACCTTGGGCAAGTGTCTTCTACTATAGCCTCGGGCCGACCAAAGCCTTGTGAGTGGATTTGGTAGACGGAAACTGAAAGAATCCCGTTGTATATATGTATATATATATATATATATATATATATATATATATATGTATATATAGCACATTTGCATACACTGACAGGGGAGATAATCGCCCATAAGCGAAACCAGATGACTGGACAAGATTAGTTTCGTCTGTAAAATTACAGACTCGTCAGCAGTGACTACTCCATAGCCGTGTATGTGTCAGTATATGAAAATGTGCTTCCTTGCAGTTCTAAGAGTTTTAACTATTATTTCTAGCAACATATGTGCTACCCAACACCCTCAGTCACAATTATGACGATTGAATTTTTCATTTTTGGCTTTATATTGCGTATAGCTGCCTACGTTATTTTATGTATGTATGTGTGTATGTATGTGTATGTGTATTGTTCTATCTATGTACGTGTATATGTGTGTATGTGCTGTTATGAAATTATAAATTATTATGTGAAGTAAAAAGGAAAACAGTTTTTATGCTGCCCTTTAAGGGCGAAGTCCATTGTTAAAATGGAGGACGCTATAGTTATTAGCCAAAACTGAAACTATTACAAATTGGCTACACCTTGGCAAACTTTATAAATAGAGATAATTTTACCCCCACCCCAATTTTTTGTGACAGTTTTTTCCTGTGTGACAGTTTTGTTCAATTGGATTCTGGAGGCTGTGATTGCCTGTTTGGTTCGTGCACTTTGTGCTTTGTGTTGGGCATTTGTAGAATTGTTTATGCTCCAGGAATTCGCCAGAACTTTTGTCAAATTTAAGATAATTTCTGTGTCACATCTGGGTGAGTACAAAATAAAAATCTCTTAAGTTATGTTATGTTATAATATTTATGTGAATTTTGAAGCCTGCATTTGTGGAAGTAGGTTGTGTAGTAATTTTGCTAGCTATTTTCTGCGAAGATAAATGTTAAATTTTGTATAACTAGCTAAAGGGTGTATGAATTAATTTTTTCATGTAGCCAAATTTTTTGTATTTGACAACTAACTGTAAATTTTGTCTAATGATTACTCAGAATGCTTATATGAAGCAATTTTGTGTGAATTTAAAGCAAACTAGCTTTGTATTTGAACATTTAATTTTTTTACTATAATTATTGATGTAGTCTGGCAGCCGCTTTGTGTCATGAACTTTTAGTTTAAATGGTTGCTTTGACATTAGATGTAATTATGTTTAGGTCCAAGGTTCGACATCCAAGGTTCGAAACCCAAGGTTGAACACCGAATTGATAGAAGACAGATTTTATGAGGTCAAGGTTCGAAATCCACTGTCGAAATCCGAGATTTGAAAAACCAAATTTGTTGAGGCCAATTTTGGGGAAACCGAAACCCGGGATTGTCCAAACTTCTGAACTGTGTATATATGTTACCCTCGTAACTTTTGACTGCACGTCTGATGTAGCATTTGCTGTTTGTATATTTATTTGTTTGTATGTAAGCTGTTTTTATGTTGACTATTAATATTTCACAAAAAGATTCATGGTGTGGTGTTGTTTTAAATTCACCCTGACCACGTTGATTCTGTGAATTCGGGTTATGGCCATCAGGTTGTAACAGTGCGCGGATGCGAACGCATCGTGCATGTGTGTGTGCGTGTCTGAAACGAAGATTATTGTTTTAAAGATAGTCTAAGAACAACGGGACATTTGCTGATTCAATCTTGAGAACAGAATCAAATTCATTGTTAAATCCTAGCTGATTGACACTTCAAGTTTCGCTTATTCCACTATTTGAGTGTGGGTAGGGTAGTGATTTCGTTCTTTGCCAAGAGGTATTGCACGTCACCAGAATTTTCGACTCAAGCCAAACAACAACTCCAAATCTTTGTTAGAGTATCCGCGTAAATGAAGTCAACAGAGATTAACTTGTTCTTGCATCTAGTCATATCAAGTTTATAATAATAAATCAAAGCAAATAATGACGGTTTTAAAGCACTTAATACTTGCATTTCAGATCTTTCGTGATATATAAAAGGAATTACATCCTTTGGCTGAGGACGTTCTTGCGCAAAGGGATATTTTTCCTATAACATATTAGATAAGATCTAAAACGCACATATTAAATGCACAATATCATTATGCATATGTGTTATAAGTATGTGGTTGATCGTTGTTTCCATATGATAAGTAATGAACTGGTGAAACATTATAGTTATACAACACATACATATGGCAATTAACTTTAAGACATAGGATGTCCTGATGACTTATGTCGATTTATTTTCCATCAGCTGCAGGTTACAATTCTCTCTTCGCATAATAATTAAATAGATCCCTTTTTTACCGTAGGCTCCCTTTTTATTCCAGTACTGTTGGTGATCTCAGTCACAGAAGTTTATAAATGTATTTGAAGTGACATATTGAGAAATTGTTTTACGCTAAGAATGTCAGATGAATACAGGTGGGAAGCGAAGTTAGGGAAAGAAGGAAAATATAACAAATACAGGGTACACGGACATGCTGGAGCATTGGTGTAATGAGCGTCCATTAGACTGTTATGTCATTTCGATGTGTATGTGTGTGTATACATATAAATACATATATATACACACAAACTAACATACATACATTAATCTGCATTAATTATGTATAATTATGAATGTTGACATAGCTATAAATCTCAGAAGATTCTTGGTTTTGAAAAATTGTAGTCTGCATCAAACCAATCCTATCTGCTGAACGACGACGAACTAAATCAATAAGTGACCAGTCTTCTTAAGAGAGACAAATTCTTCTGAACAACGGAAATTGTTTTATCTCCCTTTCATTATTCCTGTTCTGTAATCAAATATTTTCAACTGACACTTAGCTGTTTTTCCCTCTTTCAGATATCCTGTTACCGTATCTTGTGATTGGTAGAATAAAAAGAAAAGTTGCCAAATCAATGTTAATGTATTACGAGAATGGTTTAATTTCTTCTATTTCCCTCGTTTTATAAACAAGCACAAGTTTCTAGTCCTGTGTTTTCTAGTCACGTGCCTATTGGTATTAGTTTATAAACTACAATTCCAGTTTTGCACTAATTCATTGGGCATGTTTGTAGACATTAGACATTTGAGTTATGTTTATAAAATAGGGTATCGATCTTATTTCCTATCGGAAATCAAATATTATAATTTGACATACAATAAGAAGCGAGTGAAATTCCTTTCTCCTCTGCTTCGATATCTTCCACCTCCTTTGTACACTTCTTTTGGCTTTCCACTTTGTTTCTTTTCATTTCTCCTCCAATCTCTTCCATGTATAAGTTGTTGTTATTTTACTTGTGTTGATGATCACACAGTTAGCAAGAAGACATAAAGGAAACAAAATTAGAGTTCTAAACACGTTATTGTATATGTCTGCTAGTAAGAATCGTTTTTCTTCTGCTTAGCGCCAACAATGCCAGATAAAATGGCACTGCTAGACTGGAAACGTAAAGAAACCTGAAAATATTATCGATCTTATGTATTGTTATTGATACAAGCAAATTTCTTCGCTACCGAACTTTGCTGAGTAAAATGCTATTTTCCGTTATATGGTTCATATTTTCATGTTATGGTTCATTAACTTAAAATGCATTGGATGTTATTCATCTTTCTTTCAAGATAAAGAATCAATAGATACTATTGGTAATAAAGTAAGTCTCTTTAGTAACAAGATAACGCCGTCCGATAGAAGTGATAGAAGCTACAAACTAACAGTGATGTGGACGGTATGTTAGCAGTAAGTCTAACATCAATTCCAGAGTTAAAGAAACTGACACTAATAAATATACACAAGTAAATGTATTGCTGTAGACTTGAAATAATTAGAAACCTCCAATGAGCTGCTAATATTTTGATTAAAAACTTCAGGTGACAATAATTTTCTTAATATTCGTTTCAAATTTTGGCACAAGGTTAGCAATTTGGTGGGAGGGATAAATCAATTACATCGACCCCAGTGCTTAGCTGGTATTTATTTCATCGGCTCCGAAAAGAGGAAAGGCAAAGTCAAAGGCAAAGGCGGCTTTCGTTATCTGGGTCGTGGAGTACCAGTAAAATAGACTTTATGTAATTCACTTAGAATAAGACGGTTGTATATATATATATATATATATATATAATATATATATATATATATGAATAAATGAAAGAATGGAGTCGAACGAAGATGCTAACAAAATTCCTTTACTCTCGACACATGTTTCAACCGTGTTTTCTGACGTGAATTTGCTACCCAGGTATCGGTTAAACGAATTTTCCATGATAGGATAATTCATTCACCTACTTATATATATATAAAGTAGGCTGTAATCTTGATATCTTGTTTGCAGGTATTACAAGGTTCATCATTTTTATTTAATAATTTGAATAGCTGCATCATGATAATTATTTCTCATCCATTAAATTATAGCATTGGGCTATGATATATGTAATAAGTTATGTGGATATTGTCCATTGTAATCCCCAAACGTTTCGAAATACAGAAGTGGAAGAATTTTATTTCATCTCTGGTCTTAGGACTAGAATCTAATTGGTGCATGCCTAACTTAAAACATGTTCTCTCTTAGCTCGGTACGGTTGTCTTTGATATTATTTACTAATATTATTATAGTTCTATACAGTAGTATCTCATAATTGATCTGAGTTATTCTCAGTACGATTACTTCTACTGAATCAGACTATTTTAATTACAATGTTTTCTATGCTACTATAACTAGCCGTTAATCATTGATATATAATTCCTAGCAATATTAGACTTTGCATTTGGCATCATGGAACCATTTGAGGTTGTTTGTCTTGAGAATCTCCAGAACAAACTACTCTCTTTTAGACTACATTTGATTCTCATTTCTTAACTAGAAAGTTTCTTATAGTCTGCACTGGGGAGAAAAGCCTTCCCCGACCCACGTTTATATAAACTCTGTTGTGTCCCAAGGTTCTGCTATTCCCATAAATAAGTGATCTGTTTTTGTCTCCTCTAACACTGCTCACTTCTTTGCATAAAATACCGATTTACATTGCTCGCTTACTTTCACGCAAGCGACATCAACATACAACCCAGACGCGTCACACCAAACCTGCTTACCTTTGTGAGTAGAGATCTCAAACGCATTCCTTAACAGATAAATAGCAATTGTCTCTCTCTCTCTCTGAAAGCTATCATGTATTCTAACATCTCAGGTCTTGGATAACATGCAGTTATAATAACTGAATTACTATAACTGCCAAGATCTTTCCTGGCGATCTTACATAAATAGCATAGCAATAACTTCATCCCAAAGGCAGTCCTCCTCTTCTTCAGGCCCAGATGTATTTCAGTACTGATCGTTTGCTATCTCTTAATAAAATTTATGTTAAAAACTGACTAGGATATATTGTTTCAGTACCTGGAACGACACTTCTGCTACTAACAGGCCAATCGAATACGACTTTTGGCATAATGTCTCCTTACTTTTCCCATTTTATCGTAACTATTATGGTCATAGTCCCTTTGGAATAACAAGTTGCCTATCACTTCCACCAAGGGGTGGAATCCTGAGTCTTTTCATCTTGTCACCCATTCTTTGTCTCAGATCGAGTCTTCGTACGAACCCACTTCGTTAGTGTCTTCCTTCTCCCACAGATGTTGACTTACATATGTTGAACCTAAACATCATCTGTATCACCATCAGCAGTATCGAAGAGTCTGTAGAGTTCTTGCTCATTCGACCTTTCTCCTGCAAGGAAATGGTTGAATACAATAATAGAGAACTTCACTGTGAAATTCAGGTGTAAATGAAGCTGTGCACATGTATTCGTAATAAATTAATACTAACTCATGAATAGCACAATTTCATTGTGTTAATATTGTGGATAACACAACGGACAGCTTTATTAAATGAAGCCGTACACATTCTTTATTTATCTTCATGTCGAAATATTTCTCTCGTAAAAAAGGAATTACTAATCTCCAACGAAAGTGAAAAGACAAGATACTATATGAAAATGTTGAAATATTAGAATGCATTACTACTGTGTTGGACAAATTTATATATAATTGAATAAGAAAATAAAGGAATCGCTCGTCGAAAGACAAAAATATATGCTATTGTACTAATCTTGATACACGATTGGGTATCATACTAAGGATATACATCACCAGTCTTTCTACTCGCAGTCATTTGTTGATAGCAATGATACTATTGAGGAAACTAATCAACATTGGATGTCAGTAATTACATCTTCCTGTGGAGAACCAACGCATTTAAATATCAGAAACTTAACTCGATAAAATTAGATAAATCCTTATTAGATGTTAGGCATTTTATCTTAGAGGAATCAAGTGAAACTACAGACACAGAACATCTCCGGAAAGTAAAACTTCAGCAGCTTACCTTTATCATTGATAAACATTACATGGCTAACGATGTTAAACACGTAGAAAACATATCAGGACCCCAGGAACATGGATTACGTAAGTTTGCTGCATAAAAACTGAAGTTTTCTTCCCAAATCCAGAAAATATTTCATTACTGACGACTAACTTACAAATAAGCTACTAATACAGTATAAGCTAAATAGCCAATATATACATCTCCCTGGAATCTGTCAAATCCTTATTTCTTTTAACATTTTTATTATTGTGGACGATGGAATGACAACAAAGATGTCACACTAAATTATATGTTTTTGTTCAAATTCTGCTAATGTTACCTTTGCCTTTTATCTGGAATCGATAAACTAGATACCAGACATATGTTGATATCGTTTTGATCGATCTTTCATATCACCAGTATTTTATACTTTTGTGTAAGAATAATAAATCATTATTTTATACTTCCATCGTTAATACAATTGTATTCACATCAACGTTTGAGTCAACAAAAGGAAGAAATCGTCACATGACATGCCTGGCGTGATTAATCGCCATTGTTTTAACACACTGGAAAATGTATACACACAGATACGTTATATATTTATACATATATGTATGCATACATGCATGAATGCATGCGTACGTGTGTATGCATGTATGTATATAGCATGTAAATAGAGAATATTGCATGAGAAACTGCTTTTATGACAACTGCAAGAGGGTTAAAAGTTTGAGACGTTTTCGTTAAACGAAGTCTTACAATATTTTTATTAATTATAAAGTGAAACGGCGTCATTAGAAAGTATAGCAGTCGCTGTAATATTAAACGGTAAATAAAGTTTTATTTCATGACATGCCTTTTACATATCCTAATTTATTGTAACGTCAAATTTTTTTTGTCATCAAAAATATCCAGCTTAAATTCTTTGATATCTCGTGTCATTGATTATTGAAATTTTGTTTTCAATGCTAACACGTCTTATGCAATTACAGATCTTGCTATGCATTTTAATTACCAACAGATTCTGTATGCGAGCAGACTGATATTTCATTTCATTTATCAGCATGTCATTTTTTTATTTTTTTCATTTCAGTGTAATTAGATTTCAATTTTAATAAAACCTGGGAAAATTAATTAGAAATGTTTTCTCTAATTAGATCTAAATAGTGTAATAACATTTTCTCGTCGATTATATAAGTATCTTACTTATCTCTGGTATTTTGCAAGTCGATATATTTCTCTTTACATTTCATTCTTGTTGAGGTAATGATAAACAAACGACAAGCCATCCATAAAGAAATTCATTTCCTTCACAGTTCAGTTTGTGACGAACACAGTTAAACAGCTATTACAATACACTCTATACATACACACGTACATACACACGCACGCACGCATACACATGCACACACACACACACACACACATGTATATATATATATATATATATATATATATATATAAACATCTATTCCTAGTTATTGATTGTATGTCAGAAAACTATTGGTGAAGGCTGAAATTATAAATATTATTTGCTTATTCGGATCTTTTCTTTTTGAAAGCCAGATTTTCCTAGTTAACTAACAATTGAGACTTCGTATACTGGTAGAATGTGTCAAAAGAAAAACCTAATGGTAACCAAAAATGAAAACGGAATTGTAATTTCTAAGTTTAACGTTGTTTAATAATTCGAATTTTAACCAATGATATTCTTTCTTTCGGACTCATATTATTTACTGCCTCTCAAAAATTGTTACTGTGACGTAAAAGCTATTTGTGACGTAGTTAACGTAAAACATGTAAATAGCTAACTAAATGTAGACATCTCCGCTTATCATAAACTTCGTGGAGTATATATAAAAATTTGTGTAGATCCTAAAAGCTACACACAGCATGTACCAAACATATGCATATATATTATATATATACATACTATATATATATATATATATAATATATATATATATATACCTATACACACATATTCTAATGCATATGCATATATGTGTATATATATTATAATGTGTGTGTATTATAGATGCATACATTATATATATATATATATATATATAATATATACTATACACACTATTCTAATGCATATGCATATATGTGTATATTATAATGTGGTGTATTATAGATGCATACATTATATAATATATATATATACTATATATATATACCTATACACCATATTCTAATGCATATGCAATATATGTGTATATATTTATAATGTGTGTGTGTATTATAATGCTACATTATATAATATATATATATATATATATATATATATATATATTATATATAAAAGATGTTTACATACAATATATATATGTTATATACATCTACATGTATATTGTATGTATGAATATATAAGAACCACAGAATTTGAATCAAAACTGTTTTGATCCATACATACCACACACACACACACACCCCCACAACACAACACCCAACACTACCATCCATGAGACATCCTAACATAATCAATGCTACTACTATCATCATCATTATCATCATCATCCACTGCCGCCACCACCACCACCTCTACAAAAACACCAACACTATAATTGCTGCCATCATACACATCCCCTGTCACCACTACCACCACTGCCTGATAACCACATCTACCACAGCTGTTTGCTTACTGCTTACCCACTCAAAAATAGCTATCTACGTCACATTAACACTATGCAGCTAATAATTTCAAATGAAAACAGACAATATGATTGGCTAAGGATAGAATAAGTACTATGGCTTATAAAAAGAATAAGTCCCGGGTCGAGTTGCTCGATTAAAGGCGATGCCTCCAGCATGGCCGCGGTCAAGAGTAACATTAAAAGTAAAATATGTTTTATAGGACACATTAGGGTTAGGGTTAGTGTCCGAAGGTTGAAAGTGTTTAGTTACAAAAAATATATTTCTCGATCTGCCGTTGAAAGGGTAAAGATCCCTTATATTATTTATTTAAACCCTTACAAACTAGAAGGGTTATGGGTCAAGAGGAAAATACATCAATCAAAGGTTGGGAAGGCCATCGGTTGAATAAAACAACATTGTTCCTCAACAGAACAATAAGGCTCTATAGTTAGGGGGAAATTTACCCATTCAGTTTCAAAACTCAGGTGGAGACAAAAGAGGTCTCTACACATACATACGTATACACACACACACATACATATATCCAGACACTTCAGCTTTATATATATATATATATATATATATATATATTATATATATATATATATATTATATATACTAGCAGAATTGCCCGGCGTTGCTCGGGGCTGAATTGCTTGAAAGTACTGTTAATGATTGCACTGAATTATGATGATTATCCAGGCAAATATTGATATAAGTTTACGGTGGGAGATAAGGACTTAACGATCAAACGTGTGCCATTGCATTGTTTTGGGGGAACCAAATTTCTGATGAGCATTGTAGGGGCACCAACTTTAAGTTTGAGAAAGTGTGGTGGTAGTCCGGAGTGCTCAAAGGAATTGAGTACCTCTATTGGATAGTTGATGACGTCCTCTGGGTCAGGAGTTGTATCGATAGACTGATATACATAGACTTCCCCAGGAATGAGTTTTAGCATTTCATCATTAATATGGTGAACAGTTTTATTCCTCGGGGCCAGTATAGCCTTTTTGCCAATCCAATCCATATTCTGATAATTAGCTTGTAGATCTGGGAACACTGCATCTCTGAGATCAGGAGGCGTCTTAACAATGGTACAAATGGAATCGATGGCAATATTACCATTTTCATACCCTGGTATTTTGCCTTCGCCAAGTGCACTTTGCCTTCGCCAAGTGCAAGGAGGGTGTGAGGAAATGCTGCTGATGTGATATTACGTCGCATATGAGCACGCATATTGGTGTGAAGTTTGAGTGTTACTTCCCTTTATTTAAAAAATATGCATTAAAATGGAAAAAAATGATGGTAAATTATTTTTAAAATCGTAGACTCATCATAGACGCGCGCTAATACCCAGAAGGGCTCGATATGAATCACGACTATAAGATACCCGGTTTTGGTTAAACTGCATCGCAAAATGTGGGAGTAGTTAGGAATCTAAATCGGAGTAGACAGACACACAACCTTTCTTTTATATATAAAGATTTTCGTCCGTCCTAAAAAACTTTGTGCGGAGTGAATGGTTACCTCTATGGAAATATATACACACACATTATACATACATGTGTGTATAGATGAATATATAAATACATTTAAATATCTATATACACTTTTGGGCGATCTTTCTGCTACTTGGATATACTTTAGATCTTATATTCGTCCAATTCGTCCTAAATAACTTTGTATGGTTACCTCTATGGAAATATATACACACACATTATACATACATGTGTGTGTCTATATACACTTTTGGGCGACTGCTACTTAGAGATAACTTTAGATGTTAGGTGATCTAGCAAAAAGGATGACCAGTTTGACTTGCTCATCCCTGTCACACACTCACACACACGCACACACACACACACACACACACACGCACCCTCACACACACACAGACGCACACACACACACACGTTAGCTTACAATTTTATTTATATATTTGCGTGTCTATGTGTGTAAAGAGGAAGTGGGAGTAATATGCAGAGTGAAATGTTAAAATATTGAGTTTTCTCGAATTTTGTCTTAATTGGGGGTAAAATTGAAAGAAATTTTGTATGGCATGACCCAATGAAAGTACTTTGAAAAATCATGGGTAAACTCTAATTGAAGAAATTGTGTGAGGAGTAAATCGTTATGTATTTATTTGTTTCTGTTTGCTGTGTTTTTTTTTAGTAGTGGTTTAAGGTACACTTCTCTCGTTTTATAGAAATAGTTTCACTTTAATCGTTGCACACTTGCAAAGAGAAAGGAGTAGACATTAGAGTGATAGCGTGAGTGAATCAGATCGCTCCGTTTTTGTGTGTGTGTGTGTGTGCGTGTGCTCTAGCCCACAATAAGAAAAGCACTTGACTTACACACCACAATGTGAGTTTTCTCTAAATTTTGCTTAATTGGGGTTGAAATTTTAAAAACTGGACCTACATTAAACTACAATTCTTCAAGGCATTGCCCCAGCATGGCCACAGACCAATGGCTGGAAAAAGCAGAAGAATAAAAGAATACATTCTCTGCTTTGGTCTTATGTTCAAGGCATGAGAAAGCTTGAGTTTACATGAGAAGGCCTAACAGACCTGGTAGAAACAGCAGCCAAATCTCCCTCAAATCACACCTTACTGTCTTATGTATGTATATATATATGAGCCAATGAGGGGGACCTCTACATGGTAGCTAGACCTGGTAGAAATAGCAGCCAAATTTCCCCCAAATCACACTTACTGTCTTATCTATGTATATATGTATGTATGAGCCTATGAGGGAGACCCCTACATGGCAGCTAGACATGGTAGAAATAGCAGCCAAATCTCCCTCAAATCACACCTTACTGTCTTATGTATGTATATATATATACAAGCCACTACGGTTATTTAATGTAAAGTCTTCCTCAAATCACTCTCGCTATTTACTCTCTTCCAAGAACATTTTCACTCACTCTTATCTCTTAGCTTGCCATACATTTTACTCATGTATCTATCAGCGTGATAGACAGAAACAAATATTACATCGCCATCGCCATCGCCATCGCATTCTATTGTCTACCTGTCAACACACACACAGTGAATTACTTTCATTTTATTCGTTGCACACTGTGTGTGTGCGTGTGGTGTAAACCACATTAAGAAAAGCATTTGACATACACACCAGAATGTGAGTTTTCTGTAAATTTTGCTTAATTGGAGTTTAAATTTTAAAAACTGGACCTGGCATGACCCGATGCATTCTACTCTTAAAAATGCTAGGTAAATTGTAATTGAAGAAATCCTATATTGTAGATTTCTATAACTGACAAAGGGAGGCAGATAAAATCTGCCTTTTATAATATGTATATATATATATATATATATATGTATATATATATATATATATATAATATATATATATATATATATATATATATATATATATATATATATACCGCTTGGATCGCTTTCAATGCCACTACGTCCCGTCCGATTCGCTCCAAAATTTACAGGGACATGTAGAAATAGGTGACAAAGCTCGTGGGCTACCTTAGAAATCCCTATCTTAAAAGGTGTGGTTGCTAGGGGCCATCTTCCTCACTCACGCTATTTCCTCCAGTACCTTCTCACTCCCCTTTATGTATAACTTTGATACATCCACTACCGTTATTTAAAGTATCTGTCACTCTCGCTATTTCCTCTCTTTTTCACTCACTCTGTTTCTTACCTTCCCATTACATCGGCGTTCTTTTACATATCTGTCTGTCACCAACAACACACGAGCATGAGAACAAATATTATGAATCAGATATTCTTGCGTTCATTTATATGTGTGTGTGTGTGTTCTATATATAAATATGTATATATAATGTATGTGTGTGTGTGTGTGTGTGTTCTATATATGAATATGTATATATAATGTATGTGTGTGTGTGTTCTATATATAAATATGTATATATAATGTATGTGTGTGTGTGTGTGTTCTATATATAAATATGTATATATAATGTATATATACAAAGTGTATATATCTGTAGTTATGTATATTAAACTTTCTCATACTTTTTCATAGTTATATATATTTTTAAACAAATTATAAATATAATTTAATAATTTTTATTTTCAATTTAATTTAAATTTTTAAATTTTATATTTTCTATATTATATTTTTTTTTAATGTTTTTCTTTTTGGTTTTTCACTGTTTGATTTGCCTAAAAATTCCATTTTTCACTTTTATGATTATACCCAGAGTACTCTAATCGAATATGAACTGTCTTCCCGTTGGCGGACGTTTGTCTTTTTCATTTTTGAAACGAACACATTGCCTCTTTCGTTTTAAAACAATAGAACATTACTACCTTAATACATTGGTCCAACAAACAAAACATCACCCACTCTCATTCTTTTATGTATCTGAGAATGTGTGTCTGTCTGTCTGTGTGTTTCCCTAAAACTTGAGAACTACACAACCAATTTCATTCAAATTTTACACATGACTTACTTAGGGTATAAGGAGTGTGTTGAGCTGGGCTCTGGGTGCCATTGGGCTCACTGTCCACGGCTACGAGACCACAGTGAGCGCTATGGCGACCAGAGCTCGCTCTGGTCGCCACAGCTTCACGAGGGAGGGGAGAAAGGGGAGAAGCAACACAGGTGCAGGCGTGAGCATGGACGCCAACTCCGCCGCCATCGACACACGAAAAAATATGCGTTAAAATGGAAAAAAATTATGTTAAATTATTTTTAAAATCGTAGACTCATCGTAGATGCGCGCTAATACCCAGACGGGCTCGATATGAATGACAACTATAAGGTACCCGAATTTGGTTAAACTGCACCGCAAAATGTGGGAGTAGTTAGGAATCTAAATCGTAGGAGACAGACACTCACACAACTACAGTTTTATATATATAGATATGTATATATAATGTACGTGTGTGTTCTATATATAAATATGTATATATAATGTATGTGTGTGTGTGTAAGTTCTATATATATATAATGTATATATACAAAGTGTATATATCTTTATTTATGTATGTTAAACTTTTTCATACTTTTTCATAGTTATATATATTTTTAAACAAATTATAAATATAATTTAATAATTTTTATTTTCAATTTAAATAATTTAAATTTTTCAATTTTATATTTTCTATATTTTCTATATTATATTTTTTTTAATGTTTTTGTGTTGGTTTTTCACTGTTTGATTTGCCTATTAGTGGTTTTATCTCTAATTTAATTTATACAGATCTATATCTCATTGTATATATAATGCGTGCACACACACACACATATATATATATATTATATATATATATATATATATATATATATATATATATATAATGTGTGCATTACGTAGTCGGTCGATTCAGCTGAAATATGTATACCTATGTTAAAAGTGCTGGCAAGTTTGCATGACAACTATTTTTTTCCTCAAATGAAAGGCGTCACCTCGAGGACAAAATTCCTCATCTTATAAAATGTGCCCCAGTAGACCCGAATGAAATCGGGTTATGTTAACCAAAATGTGAAAAGTGGTCTAAATGGGGCTGGAATGGGATTAAAATTTAAAGGAGCGGGTGTTTAGGAATTTTCTGTTACATCAAGCTAAAAAATTTGCGCCAGCCTTTTAATCGTCAATGTGTTGCCGTCCATGATAAAGAGTCCATGATAAAGAGTCCATGGTGAGTCTACTGTCGTGAGAAAGAATCACTTCAAAACTTGGTGTTTACGAATTTTCTTTTACATCAAGTTGAAAATTTTACGCCAGTCGTTAAACTGTCACTACGTTGCTGTCCGTCGTTAAGAAGTGCCAGCCATGGTAACTCTACTATCCTCAGATTCTATCCCTTCAAACTTTGGTTTGCAATATTTTATTATTTTTCTTCAGCTCGCAAGTCCGTCTGTCCCTTTTAAATGTTAGCATTTTGCTGTCTGCCTTGAAGCAGACTTTTCCATTATCACTGCCTCATATTTCTGATTGATATTTCTAAATATTTTATTTCTCAACTTACTCAAGATCTTCTGTTGTTTATAAATGGGAGAGAGATAGATAAAGATAGAGAGTAAGAGAAAGCGAGGAAGAGTCCGAGAGATAAGAAAATTAAGAGAGTGGGAAAGTGAGAGAGAAAGGAGAGAGAAAAAAATACGGAGAATCATCATCATTTAACACCCGTTTTCCGTGCTAGCAAGGCTTGGACAGTGTATACATTGTATACATATATATATATATATATATATATATATATATATATGTATATATATATAATTTGTATACATTTATATATATATATATACATATAAATATATATAATTTGTATACATTTATATACATATATATAATTTGTATACATTTATATACATATATACTTTGATACTTTGATAGGTTTCGGCCATTATTGGCCCAGGCCATGTCTAACTTAATAGCACCACCTGGTGAAGTCTTTCAAGTCAGAATTTGGGCACTATGGCCCACTCAAGTAGAGAGTTATTGTTTACAGAGACATATCCGGGTGTAGGGGGTTTATCCGGGATTTCTTGAAGGAATCTGTCCAAAGACTTCTTGAACCCTATAGGGTCAGTTTCTGTTTTAATGTGTTTTGGTGTAATGTTAAGAGAGCGGGGCCAATTGAGGTGAAATAATTGTGCCGTATTGTTGTTATGAGATGAGAGTGCGATTTTTGTTTTGGGCGGATGGCACGGGGCCCAAGCCTTGGATGTACCTTGAAGGTGATGCCAACATCATTGGGCAATGCTGATGGAATATTTTCCACATCATGCAGATGATGTAGCGCTCACGACGACGTTGGAGAGAATAGAGTTTTAGCTTTTCTAGTCGACCCCAATAGTCGAGGCCTGTCATGCCATCTATCTTTTTTGTGATTGTCCTTTGAGGTGCTTCAACTTTTATGATACCTTGTATTGTGTGGGGAGACCACAGTGGACAACAGTATTCAAGGTGGGGTCGGGCAAAAGTGGAGAAGAGAAGGACAATGGTGTGGATATCTCTCGACTGGAAAGTTCTGAGAATCCAGGAACACATTCTGCGGGCCATGTCAACTTTGTGTTTATATGAGTGGCCCAGCTTATGTTGTTGTCCACAATTACTCCCAAGTCTCTGATGTTGTTGGACGCCGCGAGAGTTTCACCTGAAGGAAGGGAGTATGGGAGTTTCAGGGCATCCTCTTTTCCAAAGTGGATTAGCTCAAATTTATCCTCGTTCAGCAGAATATTGTTTTTTTCTGCCCATTGGATAACAGCCAGTAGATCTGACTGAAGGCATGTCCGGTCACTCGCCTCATTTATGACCTTCTGTAGCTTGGAGTCATCTGCAAAGATTTTTATGTTGCTGTGCTTGATGATGTCATTAATGTCATTAATGTAAATAATTTGTATACGTTTATATACATATATATAATTTGTATACGTTTATATACATATATATAATTTGTATACGTTTATATACATATATATAATTTGTATACATATATATAATTTGTATACATATATATAATTTGTATATATTTGTGTACATATATATAATTTGTATATATTCGTATGCATATATATCATTTCTATACATTCGTATGCATATATATAATTTCTATACATTCGTATACGTATATATAATTTGTATACATTCGTATACGTATATATAATTTGTATACATTCGTATACGTATATATAATTTGTATACATTCGTATACGTATATATAATTTGTATACATTCGTATACGTATATGTAATTTGTATACATTCGTATACGTATATGTAATTTGTATACATTCGTATACGTATATATAATTTGTATACATTCGTATACGTATATATAATTTGTATACATTCGTATACGTATATATAATTTGTATACATTCGTATACGTATATATAATTTGTATACATTCGTATACGTATATATAATTTGTATACATTCGTATACGTATATATAATTTGTATACATTCGTATACGTATATATAATTTGTATACATTCGTATACGTATATATAATTTGTATACATTCGTATACGTATATATAATTTGTATACATTCATATATATAATTTGTATACATTCATATACATAATTTGTATACATTCATATACATAATTTGTATACATTCATATACATAATTTGTATACATTCATATACATAATTTGTATACATTCATATACATAATTTGTATACATTCATATACATAATTTGTATACATTCGTATAAATAATTTGTATACATTCGTATAAATAATTTGTATACATTCGTATAAATAATTTGTATACATTCGTATAAATAATTTGTATACATTCGTATAAATAATTTGTATACATTCGTATAAATAATTTGTATACATTCATATAAATAATTTGTATACATTCATATCCATATAAATAATTTGTATACATTCATATCCATATAATAAAATTTGTATACATTCATATCCATATAAATAATTTGTATACATTCATATCCATATAAATAATTTGTATACATTCATATCCATATAAATAATTTGTATACATTCATATCCATATAAATAATTTGTATACATTCATATCCATATAAATAATTTGTATACATTCATATCCATATAAATAACTTGTATACATTCATATCCATATAAATAATTTGTATACATTCATATCCATATAAATAATTTGTATACATTCATATCCATATAAATAATTTGTATACATTCATATCCATATAAATAATTTGTATATATTCATATCCATATAAATAATTTGTATATATTCATATCCATATAAATAATTTGTATATATTCATATCCATATAAATAATTTGTATATATTCATATCCATATAAATAATTTGTATATATTCATATCCATATAAATAATTTGTATATATTCATATACATATAAATAATTTGTATATATTCATATCCATATAAATAATTTGTATATATTCATATCCATATAAATAATTTGTATGTATTCATATCCATATAAATAATTTGTATATATTCATATCCATATAAATAATTTGTATATATTCATATCCATATAAATAATTTGTATATATTCATATACATATAAATAATTTGTATATATTCATATACATATAAATAATTTGTATATATTCATATACATATAAATAATTTGTATATATTCATATACATATATATATAATTTGTATATATTCATATACATATATATAATTTGTATACGCTTATATACATATATATAAATTGTATACGTTTATATACATATATATAAGTTGTATACATATATACATATATATAATTTGTATGCATATATATAATTTGTATATATTTACATGCATTTATACGGTTTGTATATATTTACATGCATATATACGGTTTGTATATATTTACATACATATATGCAGTTTGTATATATTTACATACATATATGCAGTTTGTATATATTTACATACATATATGCAGTTTGTATATATTTACATACATATATGCAGTTTGTATATATTTACATACATATATGCAGTTTGTATATATTTACATACATATATGCAGTTTGTATATATTTACATACCTATATGCAATTTGCATATATTTACATTCCTATATGCAATTTGCATATATTTACATACCTATATGCAATTTGCATGTATTTACATACCTATATACAATTTGCATGTATTTACATACCTATATACAATTTGCATGTATTTACATACCTATATACAATTTGCATGTATATACATACCTATATACAATTTGCATGTATTTACATACCTATATACAATTTGCATGTATTTACATACCTATATACAATTTGCATATATTTACATACCTATATACAATTTGCATATATTTACATACCTATCTACACTTTGCATATATTTACATACCTATATACAATTTGCATATATTTACATACGTATATACAATTTGCATATATACAATTGTCTATAAAGCATACAATGTAGAGAGAAAAAGAAGATTTGAACACCTGGAGGAAAGCACCATCGAAATGTGTCTTTGTGCGACTATGAAAGATATCCCCACAGAAGTAGAGGTAGGCTGGATTGTAGCCACACTTCTACATCAGAGGGAGGACAAAATACAATTGGTCGAAATTGCAAGAGACGGGCCTACAATTCCAGTCTGTTATATATTTTGAGTATTGTTATCACTAGCGATATCAAGATATAACATTGTATTTTGTATTTTATGTGTAAATGTATATATATACATATATATATGTATATATATGTGTACATGTAATATGAACACATATATATACTCATATATACATGGACTAGCACTATGACCCGGCAACGACCGTGTCATAATGCTAGTATATCGATATATATGAAACTAAGAATGTGTATCTGTCTGTGTGAATCCCTATAACTTGAGAACAACACAACCAATTTCATTCAAATTTTACACACGCCTTGCTTAGGGCCCACGGAGTGTCAGGAGCAGGGCTCTGGGCGCCATAGGGGTCACTGTCCACGGCTACGAGACAACAGTGAGCGCTATGGCGACCAGAGCTCGCTACGAGACAACAGTGAGCGCTATGGCGACCAGAGCTCGCTACGAGACAACAGTGAGCGCTATGGCGACCAGAGCTCGCTACGAGACAACAGTGAGCGCTATGGCGACCAGAGCTCGCTACGAGACAACAGTGAGCGCTATGGCGACCAGAGCTCGCTACGAGACAACAGTGAGCGCTATGGCGACGGTCTCACCACTATAAACGGCTTGGCTTGGGCTTGGGCTTGGGCTTGGGCTTGGGCTTGGCTTGGCAAGGAGAGGAAGAAGAATCTTAGTTACATAGAGAACTATAGCGTGAAGGCAGAATATAAAAAAACAAACAACTCTTCCTCAGATGTTGGCAATTTTACTTGCTCCGCATTGCAACAAGATGTGTCTTCGTCAAAGCAATTGCTCCCCCAAACCAAATTAGATAAAATTTGAGATACGTGGAACGTCAAAGCTGCTAACAAAATCAGGACAGTCAAAATTTTCGCTAAGGGCTGGTTAACCCTAACGAGATGACGTGGTGAACGCTGGAGAAAGAAAGCTTTGTCAAGAGGCAGACGGGAGTGCATGAAGAAAAAGAAATACATTTAGAAATAGATCTATAGTTATTGAGGACAGAATTTCTGTTAGAAATAGAGAACTATGAATATTGAATTATGCATAAAGCGCTGACTTACATTCGGGGCTTCCAATTTCTCTGTAAAATATAAGATAGTCGCAAAATCATCGCACATGTCACCATCGATTACAAACGCCGGTGGAAGATAAACGTTCCAGAGGACATTCTTGTTCTTTCGTTCGTACAAGGATCGTATTATGTTTCGGCTTAAAATAAATTATAGATACAAATATAATGTATAGAAATATATAAAAACCAGAATAGAAAATAAACGTCTTAGGCATATAAAATGAGATATCAAGGTGTTATAAACTTGAAACTTACTAGAAAATCATAGATTATATATATCAAGTCATCCAGTCAGTTCTGTCCAATTTTACCTGCTTTTTAGAGTTGAATGAAATTTAATAGTATTTGCAAATGTCTAATTCAATTAAAAATTATTTTTATGCATTTGTGTACGTTTAAACTAATTCAATATTGTTTTACAAAATAATAGACGGTGTCCACAAAGTCTGCGTACATGGGAATTAACACATACATTTAAAACAAAACAATTTTATTTAATTATAATAAATAATATTTTCAAAGTGATTTCCATCATTTTCAATGCATAACTTGATGCGCCTTGCAAAATTCAGGTGAACTTGATTAAATAAGTCTATATTGCCATCAATTTAAGCACACTGACTGGTAATGCGTTCTCTGGTGTGTTTGAAATCTGTAATCTTTATTGAGTAAACTTTCTCTTTCAACATACCCCAGAAAAAGAAATCAAGGGGAGAAAGGTCTGGTGAACGAGGGGACCATTCCATATGACCCCTTCTTCCAATCTAGTGAGGAGGAAAAGTGTCATTAAATCAATCTCTAACAGTTGTGGCAAAATGGGTAGGGGCCTCATCCTGCTGAAACCAATTCGGAAGGTCCTCGCCTAGGCGCTCAATTTAAGATATTAATTTGTCTCTCAATATATTTGCATAAGTCTCATCCGTTACATGTTCAATGAAGAAGGGTCCTAGAACATGAGCTTTCCAAAAACCACACCACACCATCACCTTTTTGCTGTCTTGCCGTTTGGATAGATCCATCCAATGTGGATTACCTCGAGACCAGTATAGAAGATTCTGTCTGTTGACCTCACCATTTACATAAAACGTAGCTTTGTCACTGAACAACACAAAGTTTTTCGTAAAATTGATATTTTCATCCAATTTATTCGCCTATCAGGATCGTCTTAATTTAAGTGATGCAATATCTGTAGGTTGTATCGATGAAACTTTTCCTCAACCAGCATTTTGTGGATGGTTGGTTTTGGAACACCTAACACCGTAGATGTCCGACGAAGTGATTTTGGGGGGCTAGCTAGCAGAAACTTTAGCCTCGACAGCCTCTTTAGTTTCATCTGAAGTCTTTGGTCGCCCGGAACGGGGTTTATCCGAAACACTGCCTGTTTCTTTAAATTTCTTGATCAATTTCCTGACGGCAGTAAAATAAATAGGTTGCCTACAAGGGTGTGGAAGATTAAATTCTTCCGCAATTTTGCGATAAGACCATCCCTCTCGTCCACTTAATAATACTAACTCGATTCTTTCTTCTTTAGATAGATTCATCATTCGATCTGGGATTCTTTCTTCTTTAGACAGAGCCATCATTCGATCATCTGTAGAAAAAATAACAAATAAATTTAGAAAAGTAAAGTATTTTTTTAATTTAATTTAAACAAAAGTAAAAAAGGAAAATTATTATTTCTTATGTTGTGATTTTATTCCATAAACCCAGACTTCGTTTTGATTAAATTGCTTTGATTAAAACCCTTTCAACATGGAAGTATCCAAGGAGCATTTAAGGCACATATAATTCTTTATGAGTACAATAAAGGTAACTCTGCAGCCGAAGTGACTCGAAACATACACTCAGTTTATGGCAAAGTGCTCGAATGAAAGAACTTGCAGGAGATCGTCTGCAAAATTGAAGATGAATATCGAACAGGATGTCCAGTTGAGTTTGACAAGCTCCTTGAGGCATTACTTGAAGAAAATCCGTCATTATCAGTTGAAGAATTGGCAATAAAGCTTACTTCAAACCATACAACAGTTCATCGTCATCTTCAACAACGTGGAAAGATTTCTAAACTTGGAAAATAGGTGCCTTATGTATTGTCCGAAAGCAACCGCAAATCCAGAGTTGGCATCTGCTCTTCTCTCCATTCTCGCAAACTCATTTCACCCTTTTTCGATAGACTTGTGATGAAAAATGGATTTTCTATCGAAATGTTAGACGTCGTAAACAGTGGCTTGGTAAAAGGGAAAATTCTCAACCACAACCGAGAAGGGAACTTCATGGGAAAAAGGTTCTACTCTCTATCTGGTGCGATTGCAAAGGCGTAATTCACTTTATATTGTTACCACCTAATGCAACAATCAATGCTCAAGTCTACTGTCAGCAATTAGAGCGTTTGAACCAAGCTTTGAAGGAAAAAAGAGCCGCTTTAGTGTGTCGAAAACGAGTGATGTTTCATCAGGACAATGCGCAACCCCACATTGCAAAGATCACATCACAGAAGATCGAAGGGGTCGATTTGGAAAAATTTCTTCATCCAACTTATTCTCCCGATCTTACTCCTTCAGGATACCATTTCCTTCATAGTTTACAGAATTAGTAGGGGGATACAACTTTCGCAAGCCAGGGGGAGGTCGAACCTGACATTTCAGAGTTCTTCGCTTTGAAACCAAAAGAGTCATTGGCGAAAATATATTTAAGACAGACGATAAAAGTTCTATTTCTTACAAAATATCTTGTTACTAACACCGTACAAATTATTTTTATCTTTTACACCTTATTCAAAATTTATTTCGCTTTCTAATGATGCAGACAATAACCATTTTTATATAACTTGAAGAATTCTAATGCTAAATATAATTTTAATGGAGATAACCTGCAGTATATAGTACAACATTTTTGTCTCCGTATATGAGACAAGTATTAATAAAATGTGGTATACGATAAAAAATTTCGGATATTTGTCTTAAAACATTCAGACAAGAAAATTCAGATGTAGCACATGAGGTATTATTCCATACGAATATCCACATATTTATATTAAGAATTTCATGATAAAAATATAGAAATATTGGGTTGTCCGGAAAGTTCTTGCCGATTTATAGCAGCTTATCTTTCGACTTATTTTAGAAAATGTTTGAGTCCATAAAATAGGATTTGACTACACCTCCATTTGGAGCACAGTTTAATCTATCTTTTCGTGGAAGAAGGTTTATGTTCCAATAACCTGTGTTAATTCTGTAACCCTTTAAATTAAAAGATGAGAAAAATTCCTTATCGGCATTTGATGCTTTGAGAACCAGACAAAAATTGCTGCAGCTTGGCTGGGGTGACTTACCCCACCCTCCATATTCACCAGATATTACTCCTTCGGATTTCCACTTATTCAGGTCTCTGCAGAATAGTCTTAATGGAGAAAATTTCAATTCCTTAGATGACGTAAAAAGATACCTTGATGAATTATTTGCCTTGAAACTACCCCAATTCTGGGAAGAGGGTATTTTTAAGGTAAAGGTAAGATGGAGACGTATTGTGCAACGAAATGGTTCAGATTTGGTTCATTAAAAATGTAATGGCAAGTATTTAGTGACCATGTACTTTCCTTTAAAAATCAGAACGAACTTTCCGGACAACCCAATATAAACAAAACAATGAAATACGAATATAAACATGAAAAATAAAAACCTAAATTGAAAGAGGCGATTAAAATTTTTTCCTAACCTGCAGCCGTTTGTTGTACGAAGTATTCGAAATTCAGCCCTCCTTCCTCAGGGTTCCTTTCTCGAGGTAAAATCCAGCAGAAAGCAGTAAGGCACCACATGAAGAGTATTCAGTTGATTTTATTATTACCCACAAGGGGCGAACGTAGAGGGGGACAGTACAATCGGGGGAAAAAAATAAAAATAATGAATTATGAAAATATGTATAAATGTGGTGTAATGCTCCACCCGATCCCCGAAATCAGGCGGTTACATTTCGTCATTTTATAATGTTTTCAACAGTAACAAATTCATTTTTCAGCATTTTACAATACATTTCAGTACATTTCAAAATATAATTTCAAAATACATTATCAATTACAGAAAAATTGTTTTCACAAATTCACATATAAATCTTTCGCAATACATCTTTAAGGTTTCAAAATACATAACCAAAAGTCTTTCCAAATTTTCTCCTTTTCTTTTTTTTTTTTTTTTCCTTTAATTTTAAATTATCTCCATTACCTTTTTTAGGTCATTATAGTTTTCCATTTCTTTTGGGTACCTTAGTAGTCGGCACTTCATTTGTCTTGTTACATTCGTTCCAGCGGCTTTGATAAACGCCTCGGCGTTGTCTTCATGGATCAGTGCACCCGTTTCCTTCCACTCCGTGCCCATCCTGACCCATGAATATCCTTCCGTTTCGCTTATAAGTTCTTCCATTTCGCCACAGTGTTTATACCAATGTACCAATGTTTATACCATTGTACCAATGTTCCGTAAAATTTGTATCTTCTATTTGACCCTATGTTTTCTTTGGTTTTCCTCTTCGGGCTTACTTCTTCTTTACTTCCCTCTCTCGGTTTTTCTCTTTCTCTCTTTTTGCTTTCCTTTTCTTTTTCCTTCTCTTGTCTTTTTGGTTCTTTGTCTGTCGTATGTTCTTTTCCTGTTTTTTCTTTTTCTTTTTGTGTAGTAGCCTTTCCTTTCTCTTGGTTCTGTTCCTTCTCTTGTTTTTTCCTGTTTTTTCACTTTCCTTTATTTTACTTTCTTTTTCTTTCTCTATTACCTGTGGCTTTTGTTCTTTTTCTATTAATTCCTTCTCTTTGCCTTCATTTTCCTTCTGTGTATTGTTATTTCCTTTTACCGTTGTTTCCTTTTCCTTGCTTTCTTTCTCCTTTAGAGTATTGTTCCCTTCTTCGGGTTCTTTTTCTTTCTCTTTTCTGTTTTCCTCTGCTCTTTCACACTCCGCCACAAATTCGTAAAGCGGACATTCTTTTTTAATATGACCTCTTGTCCCACATAGATAACAGTTGGGCTTCCTCCCCTCAACTATTACGCAGAGGGGTCTACCATCTTCTACTTCTATTTGGAAGGGAATTCGGTCTATATCTCTGTTTGTGGCTGTCAGCCACATCTCTATTCCGAATCCCTTCCATTTCACTATGCTGGTCTCTTTTATCGATCCAATTTCTACACCTTCTTCTGCTGATCCTAGGATGGCTGTTACCAGCCATTCTGTTTTTAAATTTGGGGTTATGTTTGGGATTTTAACCCGCACCCCTCTTTTCCCCTTGTAGGTAGGCCACATGACGAAGTTTTCGCCTCTGAGTACGGTGGTAGCTAGTGAGGCCGCAACTTCTTTTGTTGCGTACCTCACCTCCACCGTACCATATTTTCTGCCTCTGCATACAAAGGTAGCCTTTTTCATAACGTCGTCCAGACATTTTTCTATGTCTTCTATCGCTATTCTCGATAGCTTTCTTGTGGTCGTGTCCTGTGTCCTATAGATTATAGTTTTGTCCTCTTTTCCCTCCTTTGCTTCAACAGGGGGGACCAGCTTCACTCTGTCATCCTCCCTTTCAATGAATTTCTCAAATTCCTCAAGCTGTTCTTTTTTAAAGAACACCTCTCTTACTGTCAGCGGCGTATCGCTTTTCATTGCGGCGACCCCCGCGTAAGTCTCCATGACTTGAGGGTCGGCGCACTTTCTACAAAAAGTTTCTAACGCGCAGCGGCAAATGCCTCGCGCGATTCAAATTTCAATTTCTATCTACAAAACTATCAATTACTTAACCGACGAGTATTCAGTTGATTTTATTACTACCCACAAGGGGCGAACATAGAGGGGACAATACAATCTGATGTGGGGTCAGACATACGGATGGTTTTTACAAAAAATCGGATTTAAAAATATCATGAAATTACAAAAATACACACAAAATCGAATGATGGAATAGACCGGAAGACATTACAGATGGAGTGGGTGCGGGTTTAGCTCGGACCCCACGAGCCCCGCCTCTCCACTGATACTTTTGGTTGCGCTTGGTATTACATTTATGTTGTATCTTTTACTCGCAACTTCCGTGCCACATCTTTCCATCGTTCTTCATACACTCTCCTAGTCAGGCATATTCTCTCCAGCCCTATCTTCCTTTTCAGGTGGAAGATGAAATAATTCATCAAACCAGGGCCAG
The DNA here is from genome assembly GCF_006345805.1 of Octopus sinensis. NCBI lineage: Eukaryota > Metazoa > Mollusca > Cephalopoda > Octopoda > Octopodidae > Octopus > Octopus sinensis. The sequence goes on from NC_043004.1 coordinate 37,213,165, forward strand.
AGATGAACTTGCCTGACTGTAAACCTTTCACTCTCGTCTTCCATATCACCTCTTTCGCAATTGCTACTACGACGAGAAAACGAAACTTACCTTCATTCACGAGAAAATCCGGTGGGTCAATTTTTGTAATCGACTCAGTCGACAGCTGTACTCTTCGTGTACCTGACAACAGCTGTTCGGCATAAACCCACACCTCAGACACGTCCGGACAATGAACAATAGCGTGCGGAACGGTTTCCCTATCCCGCCCGCATCTTGGACATATCGGACTGTCTCGGCCACCGTGCCTTGCGAGTTTATCCCGAACAGGTAGAGCTCCTCTGTAGCATTGCCATGCCAGAGACTTCTGGAAGTTGTCCAGTGTCCTCGGCTTGAACGTACGTCGGAACAGACTGGCCAGCTGATTATCGTCGAGACCTAGGGTTTCCCCCAAGGTATCTTCACATTCCGCCTCTACCAACCCTCTATAGAAGAATGTGGTGGAACCCCCACCGCAGGCGTTGCCCGAGCGACGGAATAGCAGGAGAGCCTTGCGACACTCCGTGTACCAAGTACCGAGTTTCGATCTACGATCCAGCCAGGTTTCCCGTCCACCGAAACTAGTGAACTTGGAAACATCAGTTTTGCTAACGGAGACCACACCCGTTCACCATCCAGGTAGAGCCACAGATGTCTTAACCTCAGCGCATGTCTGCGCATCATCAGCCAAGGCATCCCTAGCCCACCCTTTAACGGTTGTTGACAGCAAGTAGAGCGTTTCACAAGTGGTTTCCTACCCTTCCACAAGAAGTAGAAGAGCTGTCTTTCCAACTTGGTCAACCACGAATCGGGGCAAGGAACGACGGAAAGGCGGTAGGTGATAACCGATGCGATAAACACATTGGCCACCTCCGCCCTCCCTTTCAAGGATAGCCACCGCCAAGACCAGGTCTTGGCTACTGCAGCCACCTTGCTCGTTCCACCTCGCCCCAATTCTTCTCTATTTGGAGGTCTGGACCGAACCAGACCCCTAGCAGTTTAATCGGACCCTCCGTCCAACGTCCCACGACGCTGTCAGGAGGCATCGACTTGCCTCTCCAGGTGCCGAGTTGCAAGCCGACTGACTTTTCGCGATTAACTTTTGCTCCTGTCACCGTCTCGTAAACCTCTATGGCCTTGCCTACTTTACATAGGTGGTCCATTTCGGTTACGATGATGGTGATGTCATCCGCGTACGCTGACACTGATTTTCCATTACCCGGCTGTCTCGGGATGCCGCTCAGTTTTCGCAGTAATGGCTCTAGAGCATCACGTACAAAAGCGGGGAGAGCGGACACCCTTGACGAACCGAGCGTTTGATTTTGAACGGCTTCGACAAGAAGCCGTTCACCCGAACTACCGAGTCGATGTTATCATACATTTGGATAATCCACCTGAGGAAGCCAAGGCTCAGCCCGAACTGTGCCAGGCAGATACCAGTAACGATGGTCGACCCTATCAAAGGCTTTAGATTGGTCTAAATGGACCAGTACCCCACCCTTGCCAGAATCATTATTAAACCCCTCTATAGTGTACCGCATTAGATGGAGATTATCCTGAATGGATCTGCCCGGAACGGCACATGTCTGTGCCTCTCCGATCAGACCATCCGCGACACGCGCCAATCTTTTCGATAACACTTTGGCCAAAATCTTCAACTCTGTGTTTAGCAGAGTGATGGGCCTGAAATTATCAATGCACTCCCCCTTGCTCGGGTCCTTTCTGACGAGAGTCACTACTCCCCGGCGCACAGATCTGGGTATAAGCCCGTTCTGCTGCCAGTTCGCATAGACCTCCGCCAGTAGGTGCCCGAACAAGTCTGGCATACTCTTATATAACTCATAGGGTAGACCATCCAAACCCGGCGCCTTGCCTGCGCCGCAGTCCGCCATTGCCTCAAACACCTCCTCAGGCGTGATTGGCCCTTCACAGCCCTCCGCATCTCGCCCCGATAAGCGCGGCAGCCCGTCGAGTAGGTCCGTAAAGGCCCTCCTCCTATCCAGTACGCCGCACTCACCGAAAATCTGAGCGAAGTGCTCCTGAAAGGCCTCACACATCTCCTCGGGTTCATTTATCAACTCACCTTGTTGGTTCGTCAAAGATCGAATCGTGGCACCGTTACCATGCTGAGCTTCCACCACTCGGGCCTCTCACGGCATTGATTCCTTCACATCCCATATGGCGGATTCTAGCCCTGACAATGCAGCCCATGTGTTTGGCCTCGAGGTGCTGGTTTAACACCAGTCTCTTGGACGCCACCTGAGCCGCAGAGCCAGTTTTCATGGCTTCCTCTAATTCCTTAACTAGAGTATTATCCCCTCTAGCCTCTCTAGCCACTACTCCTATGCTATATCTAATAGACTCAAACTTGATGGCTCGTTTGAGGGCGTACCACCATTTGTTATTAATGATGGCACCAGACAGCGCCCTCTGAATTATGGTCCTAATCCGGTCTTTGTACTCCTTAATCGCCAAAAGGGACGTATTAAGTTTCCAGTAACCGGATCCTCTATTTCTAACCTTATCTATGTCAAGCTTACAAGTGACCATTTTATGATCACTGTAGCTGATCGGGTAAAACTGTGGACACTTAGCTATTTTACTGTCTACTTTTCTAATTAGAATTCTATCTATATATGACCTGGAAGATCCGTCGCTGTTTGACCATGTCCACAATGAGCGTTCGAAATTCCAGCCTATACGGATCTGCTAGCTCAAAGCGGCTTAGCAGTTCCATGAAGCCACTGTTACCTCTCCTATCTGGACACGAGCCAACACAATCTACATCCGCTTTGCAAATGTGTTAAAGTCTCCTAGCACCACTAATGAATGCGAAGTACCGAGAAATTTTTCTAGATCACGAAAATAATCACTTTGCCCTTTTTTACTGTTGGGTACGTAAATTGCAACCAGTCTGATAACTTTACCATTACTGAACGTCAAATCCATGACGACCACCCTACCTTCTGGATCTGCAAAAATTAACTTTTTCTCAGAACCCGGTTTCTTTTTAATAGGACAACACCCCTCTCCCGCCTGTAGGACTGCCAGGAGAGAAAAAACTCTCGTAGCCGTCAAACAGCGGGAGAAGACCTCTTGGCCCCTCTAACCAGGTTTCTGTAGCAACAATAACATCTAAATTACGCGACCTGATATCATGCAGGAAGCGACCTTGCTTCCAGCCTGCTCCCAGGCCGCGCACATTCAAACAACCAACATAAATGTAATCCATTACTTACTTTATATCAGTGGTTCGGTTTTTTCGTTTTCTTCTTTTTTTGTCTCTTTTTCTGGGCCTCGTGGGGGAGTCTGACGCAGGCCCTCGAATATATATGGAGATGTTATATCCATTCTGAGCGGGCCTACGTCATGGAAAAATTCGGACTTTATCCGTCCGTAATCCTTCCGGCCTATTCTGTACAAAACATAGTCGTTTTTCTTCCCTATTTTTTCTACTTTGGCCATCGCTGCCAACACATTTCCTAGTCTATTGTTCGTGGCCTTAACGGCCATAAATGAGTTCAATGATTCCCTTTTTTTTTTTGGTTTACTTTGGGAGGGGTGGTTTCAGTTTTTCTTTTTTTCCTGGTGATTTTTGACCACCCCTCCTCCTTTTTCGTTTCCTCGCTCTTTTTTTTCCTCTTCCGTTGGTTCCGCTGCCTCTGTCACCTCCACACCTTCAGTCGTCCCTCCTGGGCCGACCAGCGCTGTTTCTGACGACACGGCTTCTTCTTTTCCACTTGGCTGAGCTGCTTCCTGCGGTTTGGGTTGGGGCTGGCATTCTGCCCTTACATGCCCTTTCTTACCGCAGCCGAAGCACCTCGGCTTTCTGCCCTCTACGAAGACTGTGACTCTTTCATCTTCGCTTATCTTTAGAGTCTCTGGGATCTCTTCCAGGGTTTGTACTTCTGCTTGTATGGCTATTATATTTTTTGCCCTTTCCAGAATTCTTCTTCTTCTACGGTGGCCTGGAGGATGTTTATTTTTTCCTCCAGGCCTACCATAACTGCTGCCACCATGACTTCGGCATCCGCTTCTGGCGGAATGTTATTCATGTGATCTTGGAAGTTCTCTTGCCTTTATACAGGGGTAGGAGAACAATATCCTCCGCTTTTATGGGTTCCATGGATAGCTTCTTCGCTACCTCCTCTGACGTGAATCTCACCTCCACTGTGCCGTATTTCTTCCCTCGATTGATATATGTTATTTTATCCATAATCGGCTTTAAGCAGTTTTCGATCTTTTTCTCCTCTATTTTGTATTGCTCTGCTTGTTATACTGAATGTCTTATGATTATTCTCCTATTCGAAATTCCTCCGTATTTGGGCGTTTGAAGCCACGGTTACTTCCGTGCCCTCTTTTGACACACAGTCTGCATGTTTTCCCAGGTTGTCCACGTTAATTTTTTTAATTTTCTTCCCAGCTACTTCAGAAAATTTTCTCGCTGGTGCTGGAATGTCTTTTTCCTTTGGCGACCCCGCCTCTTTTTTCTTTGGCGACACCGCCTCTTTTTTCTTTGGCGACACCGCCGGTGATCCTGCATCACTTGAATTCGAGATGGGGGATTCCATCTCTGATATCTGGCTTTAACAAGCCCTTGGCACAACCAAGATAATGATAGCTCTTTCCCCCACGGAGGGGGGAAACACCAACACGGAGCCCTCGCACGAAGGCCGACTTCAACAGTTTTACAACAACACAGAAAGACAGCTAGACACACAGTAGATCACAACGGAGAAAATATACACAAAAAAAATACTAACTCACTATACACTATGACGAGCTGGTGAAAGTTCAGTTTTTGAGTATCTATGAATATGAATCAGTGTCATTATATCACATCCTTTGTTTTATTATTACCCACTAGGGGCTACATAGATAGGACAATACAATCGGGAAAATGAATAATGAATTATGAAATTTGTACAATGTGGTGCAATGCCCACTCGATCCCCGAAATCGAGCGGTTACATTTCGTCAATTAATTTTGTTCGTCAACAATATTTTCAAATAAAACATTTTATGCATTTTCAACATACATTTCAAAAAGTTTTACAAAAGTTCAACATTTCTTTTTTTTTTTTTTTTTTTTTTTTTTCCGATTTTAAAGTTCTTTTTATCATTTCCAAATTAAGTTTTCACAATACCTTTTCTTTTATATATACTCCATTATGTCTACCAACTCTGGGTAAAATTCCATTGTTCGAGGCCACCTTGTAAGTCGGCATTTCATATGTTTTGACACGTTCTCGCCAGCTGCCTCGATGAACGCCTCGGCGTCTTTCTCGTGGACGAGTGCACCTGTTTCTTTCCATTCGGTGCCCATCCTGACCCACGTATATCCGTTTGTTACGCTTATTAAATCTTCCATCTCCTCACAGTGCCTGTGATGGATTAACGTTCCATAGTATTTGAATTTTCTATTCGTATCTACGTTTTCTCTAGTTTTTCTCTTAGGACTTACTTCCTCTTTTTTCTCCTCCCTCGGTTTCTCTCTTTCTCTCTTTTTGCTTTCTCTTCTTTCTTTTTCCTTCTCTTGTCTTTTTGGCTCTTTGTCTGCCGTCTCTCTACCCTGTGCCTTAATTCCATTCTGTTGTTTCTTTTCCTTTTTGCATACCATTTTTCCTTTCTCTTGGTTCTGTTCCTTCTCTTGTCTTTTGTTCTTTGTCTGCCGTCTCTCTACCCTGTGTCTTAAGTTCCTTTCCTGTTGTTTCTTTTCCTTTCTCTCGGTTCTGTTCCTTCTCTTGTTCTTTTCCTGCTTTTTCTCTTCCCTTTAATGTACTTTCCTTTTCTTTCTCTTTCTTCTGCCTTGGCTCCTTCTCCACTACTTCTGCACCCTGTGAATTTTGCTCCTTTTCTACTATCTTCTTCCTTTGTTTTCATTTTCCTTCAGTGCGCTGTTACTTCCCTTCTCTTGTTGTTTCTCCGTTATTTCCTTTTCCTTGTTTTCGCTGTTCTTTCCTTCGTGTTCGTTTTCCTTCTCTCCACTTTGTGTCTCTTTTTGCTCCGCTGTGAATTCATACAGCGGACATTCCTTTTTTATGTGCCCTCTTGATCCGCACAGGTAGCAATTCGGTTTTCTGCCTTCCACTATTACACTAATTGTCTTCTCGTTTTCTATTTCTATTTGGAAGGGAAATCTTTCGATGTCTTCCATTTTGGCCATTAGCCACAACTCTACTCCGTATCCCTTCCAATTTACAACGTTCGACTCCTTAATTGACCCTATTTCTACTTCCTCTTTTGCTGCCCCAATAATGGCTGTTACCAGCATTTCTGTTTTAATATTTGGGGGCACCTTTGGGACTCTTACCCGTACCCCTCGTCTTCCTTTATACGTCGGCCACATGGTGAAATTTTCCGCTTTCAGGACAGTGGAAGCCAATGAGGCCGCCACTTCCTTTGTTGCGCATCTCACCTCCACCGTACCATATTTCTTTCCTCTGTCTACAAAAGTCGCTTTTTTCATAATGTCCCCCAGACATTTCTCTATTTCTTCAATCGTCACTCTCACCAGTTTTCTCGTGTTTCTATCTTGCGTTCTATACGTTATCGTCTTGTTAATTTTTTCTTCTATTGTTTCCACAGGCGGGACCAGCTTCACGCTGTCACCCTCCCTTTTGACGAACTTCTCGTATTCCTTCAATTGTTCTTTTCTAAAGAACACTTCTCTTATTCTAAGAGACTCGTCACTTTTTGTTGTGGCGACCCCCGCGTAAGTCTCCATGACTTGAGGGTCGACACACCTTCTATAAAAGGTTCAAACACGTAGCGGCATACGCCTCGCGCGATTCAATTTTTAACAGTCTTTTTTCAATTATCACATACAGAATAACTCACAACACATTATATGGATTATATCACATCCTTGTATCAGATTTTTTTCAAGATTTTTTTCACGTTTAAATAAGAAATTAAAATCATTTAGTTCATCATGCAATTTTGGGAATATTCCATTTTTTATTAATATATACTACAATAACAAAGGAATTATTTAAGATTTTAGATTTATGCATAAGTATTCTTATGGTTCCAAAACACATGGTTCTCAGTTCAGTCCCACTGTGTGGTAACTTGGCATGTGTCTTCTACTGTAGCCTGAGACCAACCAAAGCCTTGTCAGTGGATTTTGTAGACAGAAACTGAAAGAAATCAATCGTATATATATCTATGTATGTAAGTCTGTGTGTGTGTCTTTGTGTTTCTCCCTCATCACTGCTTCACAACTGGTGTTCGTTTATTTACATCCCCATAACATACTGGTTTCACAAGAAGAAACTGATAGAATAAGTACCAGGCTTATCAAAATTTTAAAAAGCTCTACGCAGTGTCTCACATTTTTGTTTGCCCACTCAGTTGTATCTATCAATTTATCTTTGTGTGTGTGTGTACATACACACACACACACACACACACATATATATATATATATATATATATATATATATATATATATGGATTTCGTGGACAGGAACTGAAACAAATCAATCGTATATATATGTATGTATATATGTAAGTGTATGTGTTTTAGTATTGGCAACATGAATGACAATGGCCAGAGACTACTTGAATTTTGCACATACCATAACCTGTGCATCACCAACACATTCTTTCCCAACAAGACATCCCACAAGGCATCTTGGAGACATCCAAGATCTCACCACTGGCATCAGTTGGATCTCATCATTACACAAAGATCCTTTCTGAATTCTGTTCAACTGACCCGTAGCGCGGATTGTGAGACAGATCATTCACTAATAAGAAGGGTGAGGATTCTGCCTAAAAAGTCCATCACTCCAAGAAAATTAGCCAACCACGCTTATAACACTGCCAGAACCTCGAACCCTACACTGCGACAATGTTTTGCTGTTTTTATCAAGGTTGCTCTCAGTAGCTGCCCAACCTCCTCTGCTGAAAGTAGGTGGAATTATATCAGGGAAGCTTTGTATACCACATCAATAGATACTTTCGGAATGAGAGAAAGGTAAAACCCAGATTTTGTTCAGTGCTGGGCTCTCAGAGCTGGAACCAGTTATCGAAGCAAAGCGTACAGCTCTGATGCAATACAAGAGTGGTTCTTCTACAAAGTCACACGAAGAACTCAGAAAGGCAAGAAATAAAACCCAACTGACTGCCAGACGCTATGCAAATGGGTATTGAAAGGAAATCTGTCAGAGTATCCAGTCAGCTGCTGACAGTGGCGCACCCGTGGGATGTATGCCGGTTTGAAGAAGGCCCTCGGTCCATCCGCAAATACCTCAGCCCTTCTGAAATCAACTACTGGAGATCTCATCAGGGACCAAAGCAAGCAAATGGATAGATGGATGGAGTACTACCAGGATCTCTACTCAGGAGAGACCACGGTAGCTGAGGCTGCAATCGAGGGTGTCAAGATCTTGCCAGTCATGTGTGAACTTGACAGTCTGCCATCTATAGCAGAGCTCACCAAATCTATTGACTCCCTAGCAAGTAACAAGGCTCCGGGAAAAGACGGCATCCCCTTAGAGATCATCAAAACCGGCAAAAACACCATCCTGCTTCGGCACATTCATGAGCTTCTGTGTCAGTGCAGGTAAGAGGGTACAGTCCCTCAGAATATGCGGGATGCTAACATTATTACGCTTTACAAAAATAAAAGTGACCGTGATGATTGTAACAATTACCGTGGAAGATCTCTTCTAAGCACAGTTGGAAAGGCCTCTGCTTGCATTATCCTGTCCAGGCTGCAACTATTGCTTCTCGAATTTATCCAGAATCGCAGTGTGGCTTTAGAAGCAGATCAACTATTGTCATGATATTCTCCATACGCCAACTTCAGAAGTCCAGAGAGCAGAACATGCCATTATATATGGCCTTCATTGATCTGACAAAGGGCTTTGACTTGGTAAGTAGAAAAGGCCTCTTCATCCTGCTCCAAAAAATCGGATGTCCACCAAAGCTGCTGAGGATCATCAAATCATTCCATGCTAATATGCAAGGCACCATACAAGCACAATGGTTCAACATCAGCCGCCTTCCAAATAAAAAATGGGGTAGAGCAAGGTTATGTCCTTGCTCCTACATTATTTGGCATCTTCTTCTCGCTGCTGCTGTCACATGCCTTTGAGACATCAGATGATGGAGTGTTTCTGCACAGTAGAAGTGATGGGGAACTGTTCAATCTCTCGCGTCTGCGTGCCAAGACCAAAATTTCAGAAGCATCCTGATCAAGGAGATGCTATTTGCTGATGATGCCGCTCTAGTATCACACACAGAAGAAGCCCTACGAAGGCACAGCAATGTGTTTGAGCAAGCATTTGGCAACTTTGGCTTAGTTATCAGCCTCAAGAAGACCAACATCATGGGTCAGGCTACATCGGACATCCCAAACATACATATTGGAGACCACAGAGTATAGGAGGTGGAGAAGTTTACCTATCTTGGTTCTCTACCGTCACCTACAACCTATCCCTTGATGCTGAGCTCAATATACGCATTGGCAAGGCAGCTGCTGTGATGGCCCAACTCACCAAACGCGCATGGGACACAATAAGCTGACCAAGACCACAAAAATGAAGATTTACCAGGCATGTGTACTTAGCACTCTACTGTATGACTCTGACGCCATACACACGCCATACGACGCCATACGTCGCCTAAATATCTTTCACCTGCGCTGTCTCCGGAAAATCCATCGCATCAAATGGCAGAATCATGTCCCTAACAAAGATGTCCTCAAGCAAGCAGGAATACCAAGCATGTTTGCACTCTTCACACAAAGACGTATGAGATGGCTTGGACATGTTAGCCGTATGGAAGATGGCAGAATCCCCAAGGCATACTCAACGGAGAGCTTGCTAGGGGCACTAGGTCTGTGGGAAGACCGTTCTTACGATACAAGGATGTTTGCAAAAGGGACATGAATGCCTGCAACATCAATATTACCAACTGGGAAGCAGTTGCCAGCAACCGTGGAGATTGGCGACGTACCGTGAAAGAGGGAACACAAAGGAGTGACATAGTGAGAAAGGAGAAATGGAAAGACAAGAAAAGACGTCAACAAGAAACTATGACATTACAACCAGTCAGGCAAAGTCTTCGCTACATTTACGGCACCTGCCAGAGGGAGTGTTTGTCCCGGCTAGGACTACACAGCCACAGCAAGAGATGTATTAGGACATGAAATGTAAAAGCCGGACAAGATTATTTTATACGCAACTCCATTGTCTCCGAGACAAAAAGGATGCCAACACACTATATATGGATTTCGTAGACAGGAACTGTAACAAATAAATCGTATATATATGTATGTATATATGTAAGTGTATGTGTGTGTCTTTGTCTCTGTGTTTCGCCCTCATCACTGCTTCACAACTGCTGTTCACTTATTTACATCCACATAACTTACTGGTTTCACAAGAACAAACTAATAGAGTAAGTACTAGGCTTATCAACATAAAAAAGCACTAGGCTGTGTATCATATTTTTGTTTGCTCACTCAGTTGTATCTATCAATTTATCTTTGTATGTGTGCATGTGTGTGTGTATCTATATATATATATATATATATATATATATATATATATATATATATATATATATATAATATATATATATATAACACCCTAATGGGAGCCTTAAATCCCAAATTTTAGTAATTTCTTTTATGATCCAAAACTTGGTCAAAAGTACTGAATGGATCTTTATGAAATTTGGAAATTATATTCTATGCATAAGGCCATAACACCCATGACAATTCATATATTTTTGCTGTTGATGAAATTTTAACCATAGACATTAGACACAAATGAAGTAATATCTATAAAATTTCATCTTACAAAGTTAGAAAGACCCCTCCATGGGGACTTAACAACTACAATTTTGTCATTTTATCTAAGCAAAAATGAATACAGTTGTGCTCTTGGAAGCTGTAGGGTTACCCGAGCATAAAAGATGAGCATTATTTGTAATTCAATGGTACAACAGTGTAACAGTTTGCTTTGACATACACACTGCATAAATTGTCAAGTAGATGAGAGGCATCTTTGCCTCCACTGATTCAGTTGCAAAGTGTAGAGTAAAATTTATTTGATTGCAGACCTCCTTTCAGTCTTTTTATTATCACTCGGTCACACATAGTCCCCAGATGGTAACATTGATTTCAAGGCCTTCCCAGATGAGTAACTGGTTATTCGAAGACATTTATAGATTTTAAATTTATTCTGTCCAGTTACGTATCAGTATAGTGGTCATTTGCAAACTACAGAAGTGACACTTTCATTTCTCCTTAGCTCTCACGTCAAACAGTTGTTAATGTTGATTTCAGTTGGGTCACGCCCTTCCAATTGCTATAGATTTGTAATGCATCTTACGGCTGTGCCTGTCACCTGGATGGTGAGGAATCCTACATGTAGGATTCCTCACCATCCAGGTGACAGGCACAGCCGTAAGATGCATTACAAATCTATAGCAATTGGAAGGGCGTGACCCAACTGAAATCAACATTAACAACTGTTTGACGTGAGAGCTAAGGAGAAATGAAATTTCAAGGCCTTCCCAGATGAGTGACTGGTTATTCGAAGACATTTATAGATTTTAAATTTATTCTGTCCAGTTACGTATCAGTATAGTTGCTGGCAACTGCTTCCCTAGTAACGACTAGGGTAGGGTAACTGACTGCTTATTGTGATCATTCGTCTTTTGGTTTCCTGTAGCTTTGCTCTCTTTTACAAACCCAGTGAACATATATTTCCTATTTCAAAGAAATTCAAACAATAGATATAAAACCCAAGTTAAAAAGATTTTCAACAATTCAACTTCTCTGGTTGACATTAAGATGCCCACCCCCAACAGGGGCCTTAACTCTCACATTTTAGAGCTCCATGACCTTCATTTTTCAGGAACAAAATCTTTTTAACAAGTTAAATAAGACTGGAATATGCGCATAAAAATTTTGGAATATGCGCATAAAAATCAGGATTATGGGATACATGTGGCACGATTACAATTTTTTAGGGTGTGTAAAGATTGAAATAACCCTCATCTGCAATTTTGATGAAATTCGAAACATAGATATTCCAGTTCATCACAGAAGATATAACAGAAAAGTCTAATTCTCCAATTGAATGTAATCGGGTAACGCCGGGTATCTCTGCTAGTTATATATAAATATAAAAAAGTAAAAGATATGCAATAAATATAAATATGTATATAAAAGTAAAAATGTACATATATATATATATATATATATATATATATATATATATATATATATATTCTTTCTTTTCTTCTTTATTCTTTTACTTGTTTCGACCCGAACACTTCTTTAAAGTAATTCTATATATTTCGCAAGAAAGAACAATAATATTATGTATATACTTGCCACCATCGGGGGGACAAACACAAACACACACACAGTTTCCGTCTACCAAATTCACTCACAAGGCTTTGGTTGGCCTGAGGCTCTAGTAGAAGACCAAGGCGTCGCGTAATGGGGCTGAACCCAGAACCATGTAGTTGGTAAGCAGGCTACTTACCACACAGCCACTCATGCATATGTATGTGTGTGTGTGTGAGTGTGTGGGTGTGTGTGTGTGTGTGTGTGTTTGTGTGTGTCTGTGTGTAGTTTGACAAGTGTCAATGAACGAAACTCTCACCCCCCCCGAGTCACTCTGTTGCTTCTGCTAAATATTGATAAACACATATATGACAAGCTTTTTCAGATTCCGTCAACCAAATCTACTCACAAGGGTTTAGTCGACCCAGGGCTATAGTAGAAACACCCGCTCAAAGTGCCACGCAGCTGGACTGAACCCGGAACAGCTTACAACACAGTCACGCCTGCTTCTATTCACATATATACATGATATATATTTCTTTTGCTACCCACAAGGGGCTAAACATAGAGGGGACAAACAAGGACAGACAAACGGATTAAGTCGATTACATCGACCCAGTCGAAACTGGTACTTTATTTATCGACCCCGAGAGGATGAAAGGCAAAGTCGACCTCGGCGGAATTTGAACTCAGAACGTAGACGAAATACTGCTAAGCATTTCGCCCGGCGTGCTAACGCTTCTGCCAGCTCGCCGCCTCTTGCATATAAATCTATGTGCGTATATAGACACAGTTATACATACACATACCTAGTCATGGATGGCTACACACACTAACACACACGTACACATACACACGTAAGTAGTCACACAAGTGTACACACAACCAAACACATACGCACGCACACACACACACACACACACACACATACACACTCGCACGCACGCACATAATCTCCTTTCCTCGCACCCTTATTCTTCTAAGCAAACACACATCTACACACACATAGAAAGGCATGCATGCACGCAGACATAAGATTAATTCGCGGCCAAATTTCAGGGCAGACGTTGAAGAGAAAGGACAAGCTATTGAAAAGGTCGCGAAAAATAGCGACGAACGGACTTTCACGAAGAAATAAAACTTTGATTGTTTAACCAAACAAACGATCGATTACGAAGTTGGTCAGATGTGTAACCATATCGTTATTGGCATAATGACCCTCCCAAGAATCAACAAGATGTATGTGTGTATACGTGTGTGAGTGTGTGTGCGTATGTGTATATATGTATGTGTGTGTGTGTATATGTATGTGTGTGTGTGTGGCAAAAACACACCGATAGAATAAGTACTAGGCTTACAAAGAATAATCCCTAGAGTCGATTTGCTCGACTAAAGGCAGTGCTCCAGCATGGCCAAAGTCAAATGACTGTAACAAATAAAAGAATAAAAGAGTATATATATATATATATATACATATATATATATATATACATATATATATATATATATACTAGCAGTGTCGCCCGGCGTTGCTCGGGTTTGTAAGGGAAATAACTATATAAGCATTTTTAGAGATGTAAAGTATAATAGCCATCTCAATATGGCTAACCACAAAGGGGGAGTGTTACTGTAGCTTTTTACATTCTGAGATTTAATAATACATTTTTAGAGAGTTACTTCCCTTATATAAACCGAGCGAAAATGCATTAAAAATGCGGAAAAAATTATGGTAATTTTTTTTTAAATCGTAAACTCATCGTAGACGTGCGCTAATACCCAGAAGGGCTCGATATGAATCACGACTATAAGATACCCGCTTTTGGTTACACTGCACCGCAAAATGAGGGAGTAGTTAGGAATCTAAATCGTAGGAGACAGACACACAACTTCACTTTTATATATAAAGATATATATATATATATACACACATACACATATATATACAGTATATATATATATATATATATATATATATATACATATATATATATACAGTGTATATATATATTATATATATATATATAAAATTTGAGGGAATATTATACATAACTTACAGGAAAAATTCATTTAGAAATACTAATTCAAATTTCACGAAATATAATATATATATATATATATAATATATATATATATATATATATATATATATATATATATATATATAAAATTAGAAAAAACCACCTTTTATCAATTCAAAATGAACAATTAAATTACACCATCTAGAAAATTACATATAATAGAAATATTAAATATAAAATAATAATATACCGATGATTAAGTAATGTGCAAAATAATAAATAAATCGTATATATCTTGAATTGATAAAAGGTGTTTTTTTTTCTAATTTATATATATATATATACAGTCTTTTCTGTTGCTTGACCATTAAATACCTGCTATATATCTCTCTCTTGCTGCCTTCGAAACACACTGCCACACATACATAGACGCACACACACATACATGAAAACAATTTCTCACACTCAAACACTCTAGCACTCATTCTTAAAATAATTCAAATATAAACACCAGTCATACAGAATACATTCACACTCTTTGATTTTCCTGTACCCCCCTTCTCCTAACCGGATTCTGACCTTGAACTATCTTAACGGACATTCTCGTCTGCTTTCACCCAGCCTGGCGTCAACGCATATAGATAGACAGTTTGTGCCATTTATTCCATGGGCTCCTCGTGAGCGTTTGTGAAAAGCTTGCTGTGCATTTTGTTGGAGAATTAAGTTCCTGGATTTTCCTGAAGAGAAGGCTGCAAAATGGACTCCTTATTCAATCCGAATTAGGGACTTTGCAGCCTTTGAAACATATGTAGAAAATAATAAAAAGGAATTTTGTTAAATCTTCGTTTCTTCCTACACTATATATATATATATATATATATATATATATATATATATATATATATATATATTACACACATGTGAGTGAGAACACTGAGATATTTTTGGTATCTAACATATGTCAGATACTGCGAGCGCTGCTTCTGATTGGTCAATCCATGGTGATGACCCGAGGTCACGGTGACAGCGCTGCTTCTGATTGGTCAATCCATGGTGATGACCGACGTCACGGTGACGGCACTACTTTTGTCATTCATAAGTTACAACTAAACGTGAAGAATTTAGTTATTGGGTTAATAAAATATGGTCGTTTATTCGTGTGTAATAAATAAAATACCAAACTCATTCCCTATGGATACCGTATTTATTACAACTCGTTTACAAGCCACTCGTTGTAATAAATACAGTATCCATAGGGAACTCGTTTGGTATTCTCTATAAATATTCAGTCAAACTAATGCACCTGCTTGTTATTCCTGCACCTGTCTTCGTCTTTTGTTGTTTTCTGTAAATATATCCTTTTATATATGTGTGCTGCAAGATTCTTGATGTGAAACCGTGCGTTGAAACAGATATTGTTGTATTTCGAGTTATTTTTTCCCTCTTTTTGCCAAATAAACAGGCGCACTATATAATTCCCTTTTCACTCATTTATTACTGTTCTTATTCTAATTTATGTTTATCGTCCGAAAATCTTTCGTCACACCTCTGTGAACTCTTCAGTGACACTTTCTGTCTTCGTGTGTACTCTTGCTCCGCTTTTATACATATACACACATACGCGAGTAAATATACGGGTAAAACCCTTGTGGTATGCTATATAAAGCTCGTATAAAGTCTTACTCAAAGAAGGTGCATTTCACACCTTGAATTGGTGATAATGATTACACAACATCTCACCAATGAACAAGTGTAAAAATGTGTCGAAACAATTGTAATGTTTATAGATAATGTCATATATATATATATATATATATATATATATATATTATATATATATATATGTATGTATGTATGTATGTATGTATGTATGTATATACTTACATATATATATGTATATACATATGCATATATGGGTTCAGGACGTCACAGAAGGTAAACAACAGGAAATACGAAATACGAAAACATGGAATACGAACTTTTTTGCGAACAGCGAAAGAAACAATAGTATCGATAATGCCCGAAATTGCGTTTGACTCTTCTTGCTGATAACTGATGAAGAATTTGTGACCTTGTGTGTTTTCTGTTCGCCTGTACATTTAGTATGTGTTCGTTTGTTTATTTACAATACGTTTATTTTTAATTATATATATATACATATGTCATATTTTCCGTTTGTTGTCTTTTTATTTAATCCTGAAGATATTATTTATGTAACGCATGCACTCATTAATCTTTTACCTATATATATATATGTGTGTGCGTGTGTATGTGTGCGTGTGTGTGTGTGTGAGTGTGTGTGTGTGTGTGTAGTTCAAATTTACAGAAAACAAAAGACGAAGACAGGTGAAAGAACAACAAGCAGAGTTTGAAGGTTTTTTAGTTATAGAAATCGACCCCAGGACTTACTCTTTGGAACCCTAGCACTTATTCTATCGGTTTCTTTTTCCAAAACGCTAAGCTACGGGGACGTGTATATATATACATATATATATATATATTATATATATTATATATATATATATATATATATATATATATATAGGCGTAGGAGTGACTGTGTGACAAGAAGTTTGCTGCCTGGTCACTAGGTCAAATAGATTTGGACGATGGAAACTGAAAAAAGCCCGTCGTATATACGTGTTTGTGGGCCGGAGGGGGCTAGCTTCGTGCTTGTCCCAGACAACCGCTTGTTGACTTCCTTTCCATCCCCGCAACTTAGAAGTTCGACGAAATTAACCGATAGAATATGTCGAATGACTGAGACAAGTAAATGTTTTTTTTAGATATATCGTAGTAATATCTAATGTAGTTGTGGTTTACGACCAGTCAGGACGTTACCATTGGTTTCACACTTTTTATACTCTTAGCACGTCTCTTATACGTCTCCCACGGCTAAGAACGTAAAAGGCGCGAAAGCAAAGGTGACTCCCTGACCGGCCATACCAGCCACATAGTTTCGGGTTCATTCACATTGCGTGGCACCTTACAACCTAGGGTTGGATTCAAAATTCTACCAGGACACCTGATGAAGGCTGGAGAGTAAATCAGCCGAAATTTTGTGGTAGCAACAAACAAGATGTGGACAAATATCCGTCCAATGTAAAAAAATGTAAATATTGTACAGAATTCCTCATCTCTAAAATATAGAACAATTTATGATTGTTTCAAAAATTCCATGTTGACTTAATCTTGCATCGTGTTTTTAAACGACTCCACAATTAATGATGTAGTCATATCCGTTGTACAGATACCACGTTCATAGAAATGATCCCTCGCAACTCTCTACAAAAAATAATATGCTGAAGTGTTTGTCTATCGCTTAAATATAGGACATTAATCAATGTTTATAGTGGATGGCACAGCGGTCACGTTATAAACATGATTGAAGATAAGTCAAAATGAATTTGTAGAAATAATTGTAAACTATGAAACAAAAATAATAACGCAAACTCCACTTTTCAGTGCTTATTACTTCTGTAACCCCTCAGAGGAAACATGACTCCTCCTTCACTCCTCTCCACCCTTCATTTATGGTTTGAGAATAATTCTATAATTGTTGTAAACTGGAATGGAACTTACTCTCTTTCTGCTCACATCCATTCACCATTTAATGCTACTTGCTTTGCATCTTTTAGAGAGATAGATTAGATATAACTAGCAGTATCGCCCGGCGTTGCTCGGGTTTGTAAGGGAAATAACTATATAAGCATTTTTAGAGAGTTATAGCCAAAAAATAGCAAAAAAAAAATGCATTAAAAATGGAAAAAAATTATGGTAAATTTTTTTTAAATCGTTGACTCATCGTAGACATTTTTAGAGAGTTACTTCCCTTATATAATATCGAAAAAATGCATTAAAATGAAAAAAATGATGGTAAATTCTTTTTTTAAATCGTAGACTCATCGTAGACGCGCGCTAATACCCAGAAGGGCTCGATATGAATCACGACTATAAGATACCCGGTTTTGGTTACACTGCACCGCAAAATGTGGGAGTAGTTAGGAATCTAAATCGTAGGAGACAGACACACAACCTCTCTTTTATATATAAAGATAAACTCAAAGAGCAACTAGAAAGTGAAAGTAGTTTCTAACTTAGGATGTCTCATAGATAGTGGTGGCAATGGTGTTGGAGGTGGTAGATGTGGTTATCATGGCAGTGGTGGTGTAGTGGTGACAGTGGATGTGTATGATGGCAGAAATTATAGTGTTGGTGTTTTTGTAGAGGTGGTGGTGGTGGTGGCGGCAGTGGATGATGATGATAATGATGATGATAGTAGTAGTAGCATTGATTATGTTAGGATGTCTCATGGATGGTAGAGTTGAAGACATTGCAGAGTGTAGTGGTGGTGAAATTGGTGATTTTGAATATGATGCTGGTATTGATCTTGGGGTTGTGGTTGCAGAAGATGGTTGTGGTGGTGGCATTCGAGGTTGTAGTAATGGTTGTAGTGGTGGTTGTGAAGATGATTCTGATATTGATAGTATTTGCATTGAGGTGGTGGCAGAGTCAGAGTAAATAATAAGAGCCGAGTTAACACAAGATTCTTAAATTTCGGAGATCATAAGATAGAGAGCAAGAAGTTAAAAGTTCCAATACTGGCCCAATACCTACACCCCAGATTCTTCAACTATTTTATAAGAAAGGGTTAATGGCAGGATAGGATTCAGCTTTAAAATAAATTGTATAACAAAAAATACATAAATAAATTACTGCTCCAACGATGTAATTTTAGTATGTGTGTATGTATGTATGTGTGTGTGTGTAAGCAAAGCAAACAATGGAAAATAATTTAAACACTCATTTTCTGATGTCTAAGGATGGATATTTATGCGTATGAATCTTTTTCTTTTTATTTTCTTTGAAATATAATTCTAGGGAACTGAAAAAGCTGTGTACGATGCCAAGCGAATTTAGCTATTTACGATGAGCGGATGTTTACGTTACAAACGAATCTGTAGGTCTGTTTACATGTTTACGTTAACTACGTCACAAAATAGCTGTTTACGTCACAGTAACAATATTTTGAGAGGCAGTAAATAATATGAGGTCGAAAGAAAGAATATCATTGGTTAAAATTCGAATTATTAAACAACGTTAAACTTAGAAATTACAATTCCGTTTTCATTTTGGTTTACAACTATGTTTTCTTTTGACACATTCTACCAGTATACGAAGTTTCAAATTGTTTAGTTAACTAGGAAAATCTGGCCTTCAAACTGAAAAGATCCGCTTATTCTCTCATATACATCTTGCAACATCATTATTGTACAATATTCCATCAACACGGTCCATATGACGCCAGTATGAAGTTTAAAAGTCACCCAAGTTTGGGCTCCTACAAAAACCGAGCTCACATCACATAACAACATTACAACAAATTTTTTTTTACTTTTTACTTCAACTGGTCGTGCGTTATCAACATTTCCTCGCGCCATTCGAAAAGAAATATAAGAAGACATCATGGCATTCGACAAATTCCTCCAAGAAATACCAAACAACCGACACTCGGATACATTTCGATAAGCAACAAATTTCTACTCAAGAGAGCTATGCTTAAAAGGTTGTTCCATAGAGTTAAACATGGCCTGAGCCAATAATGATCAAAACTCAAGTTGTTAACTATTCTTGCATCGAAATCATATTTGCAAAAATTATCACAAATACGACCGCGCTCTGTGCATTTGCTTTTAACTATTCATCGTTCTTTGACAAAGGAGAAAATAGATGCCACTAAAATCGAATTTTATGTGTTACTTTACTTGTGCCAACACAAAACAGTTCCGACTGTGAAAGAACATAAATAGCTTTCATGACTAGTTTATACATTATGCTGCATTTGTTTTATAAAATGAAATTTATGTCGAAATATAATGAAATTTACTTTATTTTAGACAGCTATTACAAATAAGTGTAATAGCATTACTTATAAATAAGCTACACAACCATTTTATTGTTGTTGTTGTTGTTGTTGTTGTAGTTGTTGTTGTTGTTGCTGTTGGTGGTGGTGTTGGTGTTGTTACTAGATTGTACTGCTAGAAAAGAGGAATTCCTGACATCGGGAAAAAAGTAATTTTAGATGCCAAGAACCTTTCTAAGTATCCTACCTCTCCCCTAATAACACTGTTTTCTAGAGTTGTACTTAACTGGATTTTATGCCTATTTCCTCTACCCATCTATTCAAATTTTAGGGATAGTTCCTAATACACCTATAGCTACAGGGATACATTTTACCCGCACTCTCCATAGTCTCTGTAACTCAATGACTAGGTTCTGGTACTTTGCTATTTTCTCTATACCTCTCATATTGACTTTCTGATTATTTGGGACTGTAAAGTCAATTATCTGGCACTTATTTTCATTATTTTAGTTTGGTTCATGTTCGGTCTTATTTCTGGTAGGAATTGTGTGGGTAGCACAATTATTATAGGCACTATTTTTACTGTTCTCATGCTCCAAATTCTTCCTATTTTAAATTTTAATGGATTTTATTTTTTTTCGTCCTCTTTCTTTACGATCCTGGAATCAAACGAGCATGAGTGTCTTCAACTATAGCCTCGAACCGACCAAAGGCTCGTGAGTGAATTTGGTAGACGGAAACTGAAAGAAGCCAGTCATATATATATATATGTGTGTGTGTGTGTGTGTGTTGTGTGTGTGTGTGTGGTGTGTGTGTGTGTGTGTATATATATATATATATATATATATATATTATATATATATATATATATATATACATATATATATATAGGGTGTTTCAAAAAAGTTGAAATGTTCAAATGACTTCAAATTTTAACAGCATGTGTAGAAACAGGTCAAAATTTTACGTTTAATGTTTGATAAGTTTATCTTTTCAGGTAGAGAAATGGCATTCGCTGGAAGAGAAAAGGTGTTTTGTGTGTTGGAGTATGCTCGGACACAGTCGAACAAGACTGTGCAGCGTGAATTTCTGGGAGATTTCTCTAAAATGTCACCAACGGCAATGCAGATTTGGACATGGTACAAAAAATTCAAAGAGAAAGGCTGTCTGTGCAAGGCAAAAGGATCTGGACGGCCTTTAACATCGGAAAAGACGGTCAAGCGGGTTCGCCAAAGACTCTTACGGAGCCCCAAGAAGTCCATACGAAGAACAAGTCTGGAAACACAGTTTAGCGCGTCCTGAGGAAACGCTTGCTAATGAAACCCTACAATCTGCAGCTCGTTCAGGACAATATGGCAGATGACAAGTGAAAGCGCAAACATGGGGCTATGCGAAGGGCCTGGCCTATGTTACCCACTCTTCCTGCAAAACTAGAGGAACTCGAGCAGAGATTCCCTACCGCACTGGAGACTGTTACCCAAGACATGCTGCAGAGTGTTTGAGAAGAGCTGTTTGGATGATATAGTTGTCGGTTTTACACTTCTTTCTATATTCTGTAACTGTCACAGTATAGAAACATTTTTCATGGCACCAGCACACAATTTACGGATGCTTACATTTTTTATATTTTCCGTGAAGTTTTAACGGGTCCAGCTAGTTCTTCTTCTTCTTCTTATTATTATTATTATTGAGTGAGAGAACAGTGCATGCCATCAAAGTGACACTGAGGTACAAATACACGAAGCCCAATATACCCATCATGACTACCCGTCTCATAAGAGTACACCAAGCACATGCATCACAATCATATGTGTACGGCATGGTGATCTCATATCAAGATAAGCAACACATGATCTTGCAGGTGAGGCCCAATTAGAATTATCTTAATGTCGAATAACCCATCCCGCTCAAAAAGTCTATGAACAAGGTTTTTTTAAGAATGAAGAGGTGAATTATTCGAACCCCAAAGAATTCCTCTCAACACATGGCTAGGATGCCCCCGCACATATCGTCTGCCACCAAGGGCCATGCTCAACTGGTGTCAGTCAAGAAACTGACAAGCAAATCTGTGCTATTAAGCAGAATATTTGCTGTGGCCCATCTTTTATACCAACAAAATTTTTGCTGATGTTAGTAACAAGCAATAAGCAATAAAAAAGATTTTGATACATAAAATCCCAGAATATCTGAAGGAAGGATTACCGATTTCTATTTCGATATAGAAACATCGTTTCTATATAACATGATAACACTGAAAATTTGAAATTATTATTTGTTATTGAAAATCGTTATTCTTACTGTTGTTGTTGTATTCGGCGTTGGGCGATATTAAAATTACTGTATTAATTAATAGCATTAATACTTTTCCTATTAATCAAATTTACAGAATATCATTCTGACTTGTGACACTGTATATGTTCTAAGTTTAATATTTATGGCACCATTGCACAACACTTTCTTCGCTAAATATCATCATATTATGGAATATTTCTCCTGTGGAAAATTTCTAAGAAATAACTACATATTTTACAAAATAAAATCTTTTTTTTCCCCACATTTTGGCAACCATCGCTCCGTTTAAAATAGTTTATGCTCAATATTCTGTATCAGCTCATAAATAAATTACGAGCCTAATTTAAAACTGTCATTTTCCACGGGATATAATATTTTGTTTCTTTTCCAAATTTGAATATGCAAATATATTTATGTTCAATCATGCCTGCTTTCGAATAATTTTATGACAAAAAGATATTTTACTTTCTCAAACGATGTTTCTATATCGAAATAGAAATCGGTAATCCTTCCTTCAAATATTCTGGGATTTTATGTATCAAAATCTTTTTTATTGCTTATTACTTGTTACTAACATCAGCAAAAATACGCTCATGTGTAGAGAGGATGTGCAACCATTAAATACACTGTCATTTAATTGTATACTAGCAATACGGACCGGCAACGCCGGGTCATAGTGCTAGTGCATGCATATACAGCTGCGCGCGTGCACACATACACGCGAGTACTGTCCAAATCTCCGACCAATCACATACAGTTAGCTGGCATTCAATTGGCGTATCAAGTTCCGGGCATTTTGATTGGGTTTTGGATAGAAAATTCACAAAAAGTCACTTCTTTTGATTTTTTAATGGCTTTGCGGGGTGACTGCGGAAATGTAAAGATGTGCACGACCACCCTTGGACGGTTTTAAATAATCATAAAAAGTGCGAGCCCTCTAACTGAAAAATTATGGATTTGTATAAAGGATACACACACACACAGACATTTTGCCGTTTATATAGAGAGAGATTTATTGACCCCAGCGTCATAAAAACAAGATGGTATTTAAATTCAGAAAGTCATGGGTTAATTAAATGCTACAGATGCTCTACAGATTTAACTATTAAACACTCTAGCTTAATGCAAAACAAAGACAATTCATATTGAAAAAGAATCAATGATACTGGCCCCAGTTTGTACTGCAGGTTCATTTATATTTAACCGGAGAAGCATGGGAAACGGGAAAGAGAATAGAAAATTATAAAATATACAAATATTTCTACCCCTTCTTTTTTGTTGGCTTGGTTTGGGCGAAAGGGTTGTGTTCTTGGGCTTTGAGGGCCTTCCAGCGAGGTTATGTCATCATGCTTGAGTAAGTAAATAATTTCTGCTCTAAAAACATTAGGTACAACTTTGGGATTTTCATTAGATTTTCTAGAGAAGTGTAAAATTTAACGATTCTTGACACAAGAAGCAAAGGATAGAGTTAAATATATGCATTTTCGAATTGGTTTTTCACTAAAAGTCGTCATCATTAAAACTACAAATAGCTTTGCTAGTCACATGTATCTCAAAAATTTCGACAATAACACATGTGACATAAAACTACAAACCTGGGTATTAGCCTGCGGTTACTTGTTTTACCCTATTTCGTATAAGTTTTTAGTTTTGTCCCAAAAAGACGAAGAGTTTGATGATTTTTTCCTTTTTAAATAGAATTAGCAGTTTATTTATAAGGGCCCCTTGTATCGATGTCCCTAACCTTTCAAATATGTTCGTGGGGCATGTGCAACTGCACACATATTGCGAATGTGTATGTATTCCTGCATATACATACACACAATAATTTAGACACTTACATATAAAAGCGCAAGGGCGTATATACTACAGTAATTTTGTGCGTTTATGTCAACCCCAACTTATCGTATTTTGATAGAAATACAGCAAAACACACACATTTCAATGCGGGTGTGTGTGTGTGGAACTATTAGATATGTCTTTTTTTTTATTTCAGAAATCTAATATTTCACCTGGTGATAAATTCATCGATACCTATGCATGTCGAACATCACATTGACTGGTCAATATTTAAGTCCCTACGGTAGTAACAGAGTTTAACTTTTAAAAATTAATCTTGTGATTTCCGTGAATACGAACTAAATATTACTGTCATCAAGAAGTATAAACATTGCCACAATAGACCTATAAAATCTGTTTTTGGTAAGTGGAAACTATCTTGACACCATAAAATATGTGGTTACCCCTACACCCTACATAACTCATTAGAGGCGGCCGTCGGTATGTTTCCTTTTTATCTGTGTTTTGCTACTTAATCTGAAAAGTCTTAAATGAATGATTTTCCTTTGTGTTTTGCAACCAAACAGTTCAAAATACACATTCTTCAAAATCATCACAATAGGTTGATGTTTATAGGTGCAACAGTGTCATGTGGAATTTGAGTTTATGTAATCGGAAACAGAGCGCACAGTATTGTTTTGTCACTGAGTGGGATTGTTTCGTAAGTTACCTTTGCCTGGTTAAACACCAATGGCCACTTCAGTCACAGATACAGTCAAGGTTTACCTTCTTTTGTACTGAGAACAAGCAGATACAATCACGGCCAGTCTTTCTTTTAGTTTTTTTTCTTTCAAATTATGTATAAGTTTCAACTCTTAATGTTTGGGAGCCAATTCTTGATCATGGTTTAAAAGGAATGATTTTTCTTACGGGAAAAATTACTAAGAGTATGGGGTGGGGTGGGGGTCTTACAACTATTCTTAATATCTTTAACTTTTCTTTCCTTTCCTTTTAATCAAGATGTCTTAGCCGTCTTTTAGAAAACTGGCGTTTTCAAGATTTTCTCCCAAACCTTTTGGTAAGGAAATAAATGTTACCTCCTCCAATGAAATTTTAGGTGGTCACACGTCGAGGAGACATGAGGTCACTGCATTGTCCTGCATCGTGTGCAACCGCATCAAATAAATTGTTTTTCCTTTGTCAGATATTCGTTGAAAATAGTATTTTTCTGGTAACAAATTAGACTGCTTAGTTCATCAATTAAAACCTTTAATTACTTTGTCTTGTATCTTGAGACAGGATGTTGATACATCCCAATGTGGTTTAACTTTATCTAACGCAACAGCCATCCCACAGACAAATTTAATTTTATTATTGTTTAAACTCCTATCTAATAAAAGGGAAGTAAATATTTCAAAATAAAATTTCAGCTCTTTTTCTTCTAAAGCCAATGTCTGTTAAAAAAAATTCCTCAACATCGTCTGCTGGATTATATTTTATTCAATACATGGCTTATAAATTTTAAGGTAACAAATTTAGAATTTTAAATTTTAACGACCTTTGAAAACGTTGCAAGACGCAACGAAAAGTTTAGAAAAATAAATAAGTAAATGAGTGGAAACTTTATCGTTGTGTTAAATAATAAGGCACTAAAAGAGAATCACTCTCCCCAGACATAACAAAATTTTAAATTAAGTTGCTTCTAATTAATAGCTATCGAATACTTGAAAAAAGAAATTATAATAATACAAATAACATAAGTGGATATTTATTTTTTAAATGCAAAACAATATACCATATTCAATAAAGTAGAATTTTCCGTCGCGAACTTGGACAGGTTATTCTTGAAAACTTTATGAATATTCTATAATACATTAAAAAAATATAGTTATATAGCAATGATTTTTTTTTCTCTCAAAACTTTGATCCCGTGCTGTAGGGGGCCAATATATAGATATTTGATCTGCAGAGGTTTCAAGTGATTTATCACATGAAAAGTAAGGAAACTGAAATTTCAAAAACATGGTACACCGCTGTTACTATCTATCAATGGCAGTACGAGCGCGTTTGTGTATGCGCGCGCGAATAATTACATATATATATATATATATATATATATACATACACACACATGCAAATATATAAAAAGATATAGACAGACAGATAGATAGACAGACAGATAGACAGACAGACAGACAGACAACCAAATAGATATAGGTATGAATATATATAAGTGTGATTGTGTTTGTGCGTATGTTTGTATTTATGTATATATGTATATATATATATATATATATATATATATATATATACTCTGATCAAAGCAGACCCACACACAGACAGTTAGTAGCAAGAGATGTCAGCTGATGTGTCTATCTATTGCTAAGATGGATGTGTGTTACATTTCCTTTGATGGTGGTAGTTCTTAATAATGTGTTGTTGCCTGACCTAACAGACCAATCGTCAAGGTCTTTCACGAGAAACTAGAAATAGTAGCCATATTTCTTTCAGCCTATACCATACCGTCTTTGGATGCTCTGAATAATGTAGTTCTTGGGTTCCTGCACATGGAAAAAACAGGATGGTCGCGGATGGACCCCCATCTTTCTCCTTATTTTATTCCGCCCCCCGCACTCTCAAATATGGCATCAAGTATAAATTTTATATGAACATAATTATATATCTACATGTGTGTATGTATATATATATATATATTATATATATATATATATATATATATATTATTAGTGAATGGAAGAAATGGAGTTGAACGAAGATTGTACAGAATTCACTTTTTCTGCTGTGATTTTTGCTACCCAGGTATCGGTTAAACTTTTGAGTAATCTGTAACAAGAAAATTCATCTTTCTATTTCAACAAATATATATATATATATTTGTATGAATCTATATGCTTATATTGAGTGAATATGTGGCTCAAAAGACGTAACTTCGCTACCTTCACACACACACACACACTCCCACACATACACATAGACACCTACACACACGTGTGTATATATGTACGTGTGTGGGCACGCAGGTAAGTATATGTGTATGTGTACATGTGTGCACGTATGTATGTCATTCTTCAGTTTTAAAGAGCCGGTTTCTAATCTAGATCCAAGGATCCTTCATTACAAATTTAACATCAACAGGGTATGTATGTATGTATGTATGTATTACGATTTGCACAGATTAAAATTTCTGATTTAGATTGTTGGTTATAGCCATTTGCGTCCGTACAAGCTGAAAAACCCTATGGATAAACAATTAACAAAATATTTGAATTTTGCCTTTTTCAAAGATGGACTCATAAACAGAAAAAATGTTAGGAAAATTGGAGATTTTGTTCAGTAGAAAAAAGTACTTAAGCTTAACATTTTTTTTTTTTTTTTATAAGAATCACAAAATACGGAATTAATATTTTTTTTTTATTTCACTTTTCTACTTAAATCCCATTATTCTCTCTTCATCAATGAATGGCCTATGTAAATAGTTTGAGGTATTTACATATAAGCTGTGAAACAGAAACAAAACACTAAATCATTCTAGAAATATAAATAGTCTCACCCGCTATTTCTTCTCGGCTTTACTAACGCTTGTTCTCATAAGGTTCCAAAAGGTTTTGTTCGCTTCTCTGTGACCTCTTTAATTCCAAATACCTTGTGTGTATAATTACTGAGTGTAAAGTAATTAAACACACATTCTGTAAAATATAACGTTCTAAACAACCGTTTTTTATAATAATTCATGAAACCAATGGATAACATACTGTTACATAATTGATATTTTACGTGAATTAGATCAACAGACAAATTTACGAGTGATACGGTTTTGTTGATATCCTTCAGTCGAAGGGTCTATAGTTAGTTCCTCGGTGAATTTGGCTTCAAACCGTTACCAAAGACTAGCAGAGCTTATTGTTTTAATCAATACTTAAAATTCGAAGAGGTTTTCGTCATGTGCCTTCAAAGAGTGTTTGCTGGGACAAATTCTTTCGGGAAACTGTACACACAAGATGAAACCATCTAAAATAATTTTTATTTAAACATTAGTTTTTTATGGATTAACTAATTATCATATGGCATATTACATTGATTATTTTAATTACATATCGGAATATTAAAAATAGTTATTTAAAATTCCTCTACTAACAAAACTCTCTATGGCAATATTGCTTATTATAAGATACCATTGTCTACTGTCTCCAACGAAATATATCAATATATTTTCATACTTGCGAATATTTGTCAGATAGACAAGTAAAGTTGTGTTACTCTAATTTTAATGGCCTTTAAATTAGCTTAATCAGATGTAAGCCGGAATATTTTTCTCTTCTTTCAATGACTTACAATAAATCAACAACTAGAGGATCAGAGCTCATTACAGGCTGCAGTTTATTAGAAGAAGAGCTTTCAGCTGTTAAATATTGCAATAACTTGTAAATTAATCAACATTGTTTAGCTTAAGAAAAATAAAACAGTAATTTATCAAATTAATTTAAATGTCATTTACTTGGAGTGAAAGATGCAGGTCAGTTACGTCTACAATGGAAAACGATGAAAAAAAATATTAGTTTCCATTCAAAACTGTTTCAAGTCGTATTTCCACAGGAAACAGTATAATCTTAATTAGCAACTATAATAACACTATAAAACCCAGACGCCTCTAATTGGAGAAAGTAGTTTTTCGTAATTCCTGGTTCGTATAGGCAATTGACATTAACACAGGTCTCTGTGAAAAAGAACTATTAAGGAGACGTTGTTAGATGCGAGAACAAATGAGAATTTAAGAAACAACTCGGGAAGTATTTGTTAAGTTGTATTGGAACAGACGAATCACATTTAAGTTAAAATTTGATCGAACGTTTTCTTGACTCACGTGTTCTCTATAACCTCACATTCTTTTGAAGAGACACGGTCACATATTCTACAGTGTAAAATATTGTCAGTTTGAATGTCTTTAAAAAATCTCGGTAGTTCAAAGAAGTTTTGATAGTAATTGATTTCGTCAGGTGTTCAATTTCCATTTGTTTATATAGGGCAGCCATAAATGGAAGCAATAGTCCTGGTATTTGAACTCAACAACAAGAATATATATTTTACAGTGACATTATGATAACTCATACTGGCTCTTTTGAATATTCCGATGCATATTTATTTCATTGAGCAACATTAGTTTTGTTTTAAATGTGCTTTTCATTTTACAATTTCATCCACAATAATCCCTAGATTTCTAAAATTGATGCCCTGGGACATTTACGAATCCGTGACATTATAAGTTTTACAATCATTAATTTTCATTTTGTTCTGTATTGTGTTTAGAGAGTTTCTCATTTAGCCCTGTGTAGGATTTTAAGAGCGATATTTTTCGTAGGAATGCTCATAAAAAAGTATAAATTTATACATTCTGTGTATTTTCCTTCTTTTTATTTCATTTATTTTTAACAACTCGCCACGAAGATTTTCAGTGTGTGTGTGTGTGCATATATATATATATATACTCTTTTACTTGTTTCAGTCATTTGACTGCGACCATGCTGGAGCACCGCCTTTAGTCGAGCAAATCGACCCCGGGACATATTCTTTGTAAGCCCAGTACTTATTCTATCGGTCTCTTTTGCCGAACCGCTAGGTAACGGGGACGTAAACACACCAGCATCGGTTGTCAAGCAATGCTAGAGGGACAAACACAGACACACAAACATATGCATACACATACATATATATATATATACATATATACGACAGGCTTCTTTCAGTTTCCGTCTACCAAATCCACTCACAAGGCATTGGTCGGCCCGAGGCTATAGCAGAAGACACTTGCCCAAGATGCCACGCAGTGGGACTGAACCCAGAACCATGTGGTTGGTAGGCAATAATATGTGTATACAAAAGAAAATGGATTAAATTTCTAGGTGAATACTTTAAAAGCTCTATGTAGGGATCAAACTTAACTGAATTGTCCAGTGAAAGCATTTGCAATCCACTTAGACCGTAAAATTACTTTCAACCGCCAGGCCTATTCGTAAATCCGAAGTTTAATCACCGAATAAATTTACTCTAAAATTCAGCTAACGCACGTTTTGAATAGATTGGCAAATTTCAAAATTTTGTGGTGCACAGTAATCAGCTATATCAATCGATTCTACATTTGATCGATTAAGATTCTAAAGAAATTTAACACCACTCTATCTTTACCAAAGCCATACCACGCTGCTTGGAAGAAAGAAAAATTTTTTAGGGAGCGATAGGAATAAAAATAACAATATTTGACCCGTGCAAGGGTTAGGGAGGTATTTCAGCAAGACCTTAAAAATTATATTTATCAGATAATACTAGAATTGTAATATGAGTGTTTATGGCAAAATTCCTGCTTCATTTAAACTATTATTAACCAATTTGAAATCACAGAGGAGGGATATAGAAACAAGCTATTCAGTGGATAATTATTTAAGCCACGATGGAAATATAATTTGAACAGTATTAATTATAAATATAAACAATGAATAGAAGACAGCTTGAGTTAATGAGAATTATAAGATAAATTAAGATAAAAAATAATGTTGAAAAATAAATTAAAAAGAATTTTTTTTAAATAGAACGATATAAAGAATAAATTAAAAAATATTGAGGACTTTTTATTTGAAGCAGAACATCTTCCATAGTGAGTAATTTATTAGCTATTTTCCTTTTAGAATTTTCGTTAACTCAAGCTGTGTCCTTCCACCCATAGTATATATTCAGAATTAATTCTGGTCAAATGACATTTCCATCGTGAACTAAATAATTATCTATTATACTGTTTAGTGCTACACACCTCTATGTATTTGAACTGGTCAGTGATATTTTAAATGAGGTAGAAATTTTACCATCAACATTCTTCAAGTTGACGGGCGGTATTGAATGAAATTATTATATTATTGTAAATTTAGTATTAACTGATAATTACAATTCTTCTGAAGGTCTGCTGAAATACCTCTCTAACCCTTACACTGGTCAAATATTATTAGCAATAATCTGATCTCTCTCCTTTTAAAATGTTCTTTCTTCCAAGCAGCATGGTATGGCTTTGGTAAGGATAGTGATGCTAAATCTCTGTAGAATCTTATTCGATCAAATATGGGATTAATTAATATGAATGACAACTGCCTCGCAATAAATAAATAAATAAATATAATATGGTTTCTGTATATGTCACCTTAGTGTCGTGTACTAATACAGTATGATATAGTGTACCATGGAACGGGGAAGACACCAACTGCTTCTGCTTGATGTATTTTCAAATACTCTGCCAACAACAGTAACCAATCCAAAACAATTCTCAACGAACTATAACAACTTCTCAACAATTACCACCAACTCTATAAACTCACGGATGACATCTTTCGACTTCCTGCGAATTTCTCATCTTTTGCTCTCTGTCAAACACGATGCTACTTGTACGAGTTCGATTAGTCCATTCTCATGGGGGTGTCATGATCCTCGCCATAACATATATCTATATCTATCTATATATATATATATACACATAAATAAAATATATGCATACATGTGTGTATGTGTGTGTGAATGTATATGCGTAATAGGCAGGTACGTACAAACATTGATAAATTGTATGATTACTTATTTCCCTGTTGACAAATATGATACATTACTCTCTCGCTAAGTTTTCCTCTGTGTCAGTGAATCATGTCAATGATGAAGGCCACAACTGATGCAAAGATTCTCAACCTGTTTTACGACTGTCTCCAATGCATGTAGGTCTTTTTTATAAAAAAAAATACATTTGATATCTTAGCCTGACAGATTTCATAATGAATGGTCGGAATTGCGATAGCTTGACACACAAAGGATACGGAAGCCGATTCCGTTATTATTTTTAACACGACATTCGGCACTTTTTGAAA
Organism: Octopus sinensis; assembly: GCF_006345805.1. Classification (NCBI taxonomy): domain Eukaryota; kingdom Metazoa; phylum Mollusca; class Cephalopoda; order Octopoda; family Octopodidae; genus Octopus; species Octopus sinensis. The sequence goes on from NC_043004.1 coordinate 37,245,361, forward strand.
GATCTCTAGCAATTCGTTTTGTTCTTATTACGACACACATGCACACATCACATACACACACACGCATGCACATAAACATATGCATGCATACATACACCTATATAAATGTACACACACACACACACACACATATATATGTATATATATATATATATATATATATATATATATATATATATATATATACATTAGAGATGTCATTCAGAAACATTTATTCGGTTTATTTACGAGCGTATATACAGAGAAAGATAAAGCGAAATTTATATATGATGCAATTTTCTGTGATATATCATATTGAGAAACATGGAATATAACCTTTTAGTTTTAATTTACTGGAAGAAAAATTAGAAAAGGAGATAGATGACAACTTTATTAGAATATATCTAAAAGTTATGATTAGAAACACTGTCTAACTGGAAGTAAGATATATGTTTGGCTTGTAGTTTTAATTTTCTTCTTTTGATTCTATAAATAATTCTGTCACTTCATGAGTCGATCCTATTCTCTTAACCTTGCCGAATTCGGCGTCGATAATATAACATTGGTCGGGGAAATGGACAGTGTCTCAAAAAGATCATATTCGGAACTACGTGTTTCTGTCTCTATATTCTAATGACAGAATTGCCAATAATTAATTTACTGGTTCTTAGTTTTTTATTGTTTTACTCGGCACAAAGATCCTAGATTTATATGGAAAGTAACAAAGTTAATTTCCCAAAATGCAAAATTCTTTTCTTCACCGAAATCAAATAGTTCCGAATGAGAACTGAAATGAAATTCAATATTGATAAATATTTTAATAAATATCCTACAATTACCAATTTAATTATGATTAATTGAATTCGTTAAATATATAACTTATACTGTATTTATTCAATAAAACCCTGGAAAGATGAACGAAACAGACAAGTTTAGTATGATTTAAGCTCAAATTGATAATCTCTCTTTTACTCGTTTCAGTCATGCAGTTGCGGCCATGCAGGAGCCTCACCGTGTCTATCTATTGATTTCATTAATAAAACTTTATCACCAAATTGTTATTATGTTGCTTTCCGTGTGTCTGATGCCTTAAAATCTCTGTTATTTTGTTGCTGTATTCTTTGATTTCAGTTTTCATTCTATAGGAGAAGTCTACCTGGAGGCGCTGTCGTTATTTCCAGTTGCTTAACTCGTTGGCCTTGTGTTCTGTTCCACTTGGTTTCACATTCCTCTGCCTCCTCCTCCACTATTTCCGCTTCAATTAACATCTTTGAATGTTTACCTTGTTTTCAGTTCCGACAGGTTTTCTTAATTAATTTGAATTAATTTAATTTAACTTTTTAATGAATTAGATGCTATTACGTCTGCAACGTGATGACAAGAAAAAATGTTTCCCCATTTCGAAATAGCATATAATTATGTTGTATTTAGTCTGTGCATGCCATCAAAGTGACACTTGGGTACAAATATACGAAGCCCAATATACCCATCATGACTACCCACCTGATAAGTGTACATCAGGCACATGCATCACAACCATATGTATGTGATATGGTGATCTCATGTCATAATAAACAGCGCATGACCTTGCAGGTAGTACCCAATTAGAATTTTCTTCAGTTCGAGTAGCCCATCCTGCTCAAAAGGTCCCTAAATAAGGTTTGTTTTAAGGGTGAACAAAACATTTGTGTTTCCACCGGTGAATCATTGAAACCTAAAAAAATTTCTCTCAATACATGGCAATGTTGCTCCACAACTACTTCTGCTCGTGATCAGAGATGCACATATCGTCAGCCACCAAGAGACATGCGCAAGTGGCTATGGTCAAACAACTGACAAGCAAATCTGTGGTATTGAGCAGGTAGCCCATCTTTTCTACCAAGACAAAACAATGTACATGATAACACTTCCAATCACTTAAGATCAGAAGCCATGAGAGCCATTGCCTGGTACTGCATCGAGGCAATTATAACTACTACTACTACTACTATTATTATTATTATTACATGAAAAGCTATAGCTTATTTTGATGGGTCCACAGTCAGCAGACTAAGGTGAATTTCAAACAACGAGGGGATAGGCGCGGTTGATCGCTCAGATCAGCGGGCAATGACACACAAATTGGTGAGAAAACTTGTGAAATGGTATCGTGAACTCACATTTGATTTGGCAGATGCTTCAGGAATCTATTGTTCTGGGAAATGATAGAAGCATCATACCAGCCAAAGTACAGAATGTGTGGATGACCCCACGCCAGACTCTTTCCTCACTGCATGGTGAAGGGACGTGTACATTTTCCACGACTGTTTCCACCCACCGCCAAGAAGATAAATGCTTCAAAGAGATGCACAGTATGTAAAGAAAAGGGAAATGCAAGGAAACAAGATACCATTGTTCACAAAGTGATATACCACTGTGTGTGGTACCTTGCTTTGAACTCTACCACACTAAAGTCAATTTTTGAATTCACGTGATTGTAAATTGAAGCTGATCTGACTTGCGCTGTCGAGTGATCTTATTCAGGAATAATACCGCATGAGCGTCCTGCACAGGGTTGTAGTTTAGGTAAATAAACAGCACTTGTACTAAAGCGGTTGACGTAGATATACACTGAACGTTATCTCGCACTGGGCGCTGACCTCAATCGGCGCGATTGCCCTTACCACGCGCAGGCAACCGAATGAATCACCGCTGTAAATTGGTTAAAGCGGTTGATGTAAATATACGCCGAACCATTGTCGTGAGCTAATTGCTGATCTCAGCCGAGATGATTACCGTCGATGCCACCTAGTCGCTTGATATAAAAAAATCCGTTGTCACGGGGTTAAGTATTATACTATAATCATTTTAGAAGTATAGCTCTGTATATTTTCACTTTAAAACTTGCCATAAAATCTTGTCATTCATTTATGACCAGATTCATAATACGACTTTCTTCTATACTTACAATACGGCCCTCTAGTTTCAAAGTTTTATGTTCCATGCTACTCATACTACCTTTTATTAATGCCTTTCTTTTATTTTATCCAATCCGTTAATCTTGAATCACACTTTCTTCTAACTTTTCCTTGAATCTCCATTCTGTATACCGTTGTGGGTATAATCAAAATACATTTAACGGAATAATTTCAGTGTAAATAGCAGATATCGTACAGAGCCAGGACATCAAAAATTCGTTTCTTGAAGACACTAGTTTAAATTTAGTTTAACAATGGCCAGGTTTTTTTATTATTATTGTGTCTGTAATTGATGTTGAAAGTCCACTTAGATTTGTTCGAACAAACTACGATTGACAACAGAACGATCACAAATCAACAGTTGTTACATACTTTAAATAGTTGGTTTATGGCTAGTATGTGACCAAGCTTTGCATACACTTGGTTTAGACACGATGTTTGTCCGCTACAATGCGTGTTACCATGTAACAAATGACGTCTGTTTCAATACACAGTCGCTACAGCAGGGGACAAAACAAGGTTAATTTAGTGAGTGTTTTGTAATTTAAATTATTAGGGATTCATTAGAACTGATTACCAAAAGACTCGCGTGATAACAAGGAACAGATTTATCAGAAAGATTATCTCACTAATTTTATCTCTTGGTTTTATACCTAAAATATTCGGTGACTGCATCTTGTTAAAATAACCTTCGATTGGTACTTATTACTTCACTTCTGTAACTAAATCGTTTAGTATTCGGCGTCTACCTTTGTGTACACTTTGGCAATGAGTCATAATTAAGTTGTAATCTCATATCTCTTTGCTTACGTTTTCTCCATTGCTTATTTTTTATATTTTCTGTCGTCTCTTCTTTTTAAACTTAGGTCTCTCCCCTCTCAAATTCTTCTTTGCTTTGGTGTAATGTTTCTCTGAATATTTCACTATTGATTTGCCTTTTTAGCTGCAATTCATTAAAATCAAATTGTCAACATTTATTTTATTAAGAATTTCTTTTCAGCGGCATTATTTTATTTCACTTTAGTGTATCTGATATTTGTTTTATTAGAGTGCCGCTCCATCATTCCGCACAATTACAACATCTAGATCGACACTGATGCTTCTGTGTCGCCTTTTATTACTTATTTTCAATACATCACATCAAATAAAGATTTTTCGTCCAAATGGGTTGTGTCAAGTCATTTCAGATTTGATCATTTATGGCACAGCTGTCTGTCTCACTAAAAATATATACAGGCGGTAATGAATATGTAATGAATGTTTTCGCTTTGCTTGATGTTGTTATTTTTTGTTTTGCTTTTTTTGTTTTTGTATTGAGAGACCAATGTGCTAACAGCATTTACTATATATTTGAAGAAAACTGTGATTTAGATATGGCTACTTATTTTGTAAAAAAGCGATTGTGTGTGTGTGTGTGTGTGTGTGAATATAAATACTGTCTGTATGATACACTGAAATCGAAACATATACCAACAGGTATAAATTTATGATGAACAGTTTAGTATTCTGCATAATACAAGGCTGTTGAGTAATTAAATACTCAAAATAGAGATGAAAAGCTTCATATTTTTGTACGATTCTTGCCTGTATTAGGAGAGATCACTTTTATTTTATAAATAACAAATTTCTATCAGCGATCTTACATCGCACATTCGGTGTACAATATAATAAATAACGTCCTCGCAAATCGTTCTACTTAAGATACCCAATACTTGTAATTACACTGTTTCTTTATTAGCCACAAGGGCCCAAACATAGAGGGGGACAAACATGGACAGACAGGACACCACAGAGGGGACGATACATGGAACGAATATGATGAGATGATTATACAATAATGGGGTTATGAATGGCTGCATGCGC
>NC_043004.1:37257659-37297659 GCF_006345805.1 Octopus sinensis
GGTTCTGCTTTAAAGGGTTTCAATTTTCCTATGATTTTCCATTAAGCGGGAACTTTTTATTGCAAAATATAGCTGGCAAATTTTATTCTTTTTTTTTCTATGTGCCTAAAGGAGGATGTATGTTTTCAAATCTTGGCCTAAATTTATCTTCCGTCTGTCACGTTTACGTGCCACTTCTATTCCATCGAATTTTCTTCTGTCTCATAAATTCTGGCTTCTGTGTTGCAAAATTTATCTAGTAGGCAAGTATATTTGTTCCTGTATGAGCATGTGGCTTCAGTTTAGTTACTGGTTTTGTGATATTTTTTTTTTATATTAGTGGTGCAATGTAGATCATTTTCAATTTGTGTCTTTTGAAAAGTTTTATATATCTATGTGAAAGCGAGAAGTGTTCGAGTCAAAAAATTATAAAAGCTATTATATTAAAATTAGATAAATTTTAAAAGTGTGTGAACAATATGATTTTACAGTAAGGAGTAACGTGACTAACGAATAATATTTTCTCACACGGCAGTTATTTCCTTTGTTCCGTATTTGTAAAGCTGTGCAAAGCTACAATTTTTAATTTTTATCTTATAATTTTTTATAGACTTTAATATATATTATTTCTCTGCCATTTGTTTTATAAGCACAAACAGAAAACGCTGATCAGTGAAATAATTCCTAGTCGTTGTATCTGTAAAGTTATGCACCATTTAAATTTTGCAAGTTTCTAAACAATCTTCCACAATGGTGTGTCTTCCTGGTAGATTACTTGAATTTATAACTAAACACACTTCGCAAAACTTACAGCTTGATACACCCTCCTACCTTCTGTAGATCCGGCATATATTGTATTACTTTAGTGAAATTACTATTTTAAAGGCTGCATTTCAGTTCTGTTCTGCACTTCTAAGAGCAACATCATTTACAGTCACGTATGCACCAACTGTGTGTGTTGTGTGTGTGCGTGTGTACGTGTGTGTGTGTTTGTGTGTGTGTGTTGTGTGTTGTGTATAGAGTAAGCACAATCAGTTGTATGTAGTCAACCCTTCTATAGTCGTTGAATGTTTATCTTTATGTATATACACCATATTATCTTTGTATATATGAGTGTGTGTGTACGTGTATGTATAAATATATATGTGTGTGTGTGTGTACGTATATATATATATGGTGTGTGTGTGTGTATGTATATATATATATATGAGTGTGTGTGTGTACGTATGTATATATATATATATATATATATATATATAATATATATATTAGCATACAAACAAACCGAGAGAGAGAGAGAGAGAGAGAGAATAGGACATGACATACATGAACTCATAAGAGTACATCATTTATCTTCATCAAATGTGAGACACAAAAGAGTTCGAAAAATTGCAAATGTAAATATTTCGATGCCGCGACAGAAAGTTTCTTTTAATGGGAAATCGAACATAATAATCCCACCCACCCCCACACACACACATGTACATATATATATGTTTTAAATATATATATATATGTGTGTGTGTGTGTGTGTGTGTGTGTGTGTGTGTGTGTGTGTGTGTGTGTACATATGTGTGTGTTTGTGTGTGTGTATACGTATGTATATATCTATTGTAGTTAAGGAGTTAAGGTGATGTGAAGTTGTCTAAACTATTTTCAAATACGAAGTTAATTGTTATTACGACTAACTTTCGTAATTAATACATACAGAAACGAAAGAATTGTGCTGCTAAAGTCGGCGGATAGTTATTAAATAAATACGCCAGGCAACAACAATGACGCGTGCCGTATAATGATTCCTGGTTTTCTGTGTTCTCTTAACAGATTACATATCCTAAACAATTAGTGCTTTGGATTCTTCGGAAACAATAGATCAGGGAGTTAACGATTGAAGATAATGCTAGTTTAAATCCTGCTTAATGTTTGATAATATCAATAAAATGATAGGAATTGTACAGATGAATGGCGAATCAGTTTTTTAATTATCCAAATATAAGAAGAATTAACGAAAAATATTTTTTCTTTATTTCAGGAGATTCCTACGTAAAGATAATTTACATCGCAGATATTATTAAAATATTAGAGGACATTGATCAATAATATTTTAATTTCGATGCCGAAATAATAATGGAATCTAAAGTTTGCATAACACGAAAGTTTAATCTAAAATTTTCCAAGATGTTCATGCCCGATCAGTCTATCCTTCATGTTGGTTCAATTCTTTGACAGAAGTCATGAAATTCAGTTTGTGTCGTGCCAACTAAACTGTTACCATCTTACAGAACCTGCAAGAAGTCTTTCATTACTACAGCACGCGCACATACAGACAAACACACACACACACACACACAAACATACACACACACACAAACACACACACACAAAGACACACACAAACACACATACACAAACACACATACAAACACACGCACACAAACACACGCATGTAAACACACGCACGCACACACACATGCACACACACACACATACACACACACACACACACACACACACACACACACACACACACACACATACACAACGAACTTCAAAGCAGCTGATGAAAAACGAACTCTTGAAAAATTTCCATATTGTTCTGCTTGCTAACAAGAAAGAAAATGCGCTGTCCATTGTCTCAACTTGCACTTTTCCTATGACAGTCCTTGTATGTGACACTCGGGTGTCCGACAATAGATAGACGCTGTTTTCAGTCATACGGAATTTGAGGGCGGATTCCTCTTTGGATTCCATTGTGAAGATTACTGGTGCCTGAGTGGTTCTTACCTGCAAATTTTTCAAATCTGTCTTTTCTACAACTGCCAATTTGGAGAAATCCTCTTCATATACGTAGAATTCATTCTGCCGTCTCAATCTCGGTTGCAGTTTCCATTGTGGCTGCGTTTGCATGTCAACAATAAGCATAAAGGCCATCCTAGACACAGAAGTGACAATCTTGTGCTATGAGAGACGGTGAAGTATTGGGAATTTAGGTTCACTAGGATAAGCCAAGCGCACAGGGTGCAGTGTTTCAACATACACAATTTTGTTGGAAACGTCTAAGCACATAAATTTTGGCTAGAAACCACGACAATTAATACTCGAATGAACGAAGCTTATTTCTATTTCTTTACTACCCACAAGAGAGGACTAACACAGAGAGGACAAACAAGGACAGACAAACGGATTAAGTCGATTATATCGACCCCAATGCGTAACAGGTACTTATTTAATCGACCCCGAAAGGATAAAAGGCAAAGTCGACCTCGGCGGAATTTGAACTCAGAACGTAGACAAAATACTGCTAAGCATTTCGCCCGGCGTGCTAATGTTTCTGCCAGCTCGCCACCTTATGAACGAAGCTTATTTCATTACGAAGAAAGAAGTTGAAATTGAGCCTTAGAAGACAGCTGCATGTGAAGAGATAACAAAGGTATATGTCCCTCATTTCCGATATACAGTTGTTAAAATCACGTCGGTGCGGCTGTCACCACATACATACATGCATTACATGGAAAAATGCGAGCAAGAGAAATAATATTCTTACGATTATAAACCTGGAAAAGTTCAGAACAAGTTATTACATCTGGTAAAGTACAAAACAAGAAAATTTTTACTAATATATTGCAATCAAGGATAAAATTTCAAATAAAATTTTTAGATTTAGAAAATACTAGCAGTATCGCCCGGCGTTGCTCGAGTTTCTTTCGACCCTTTAGAATTGGAATTTTTGAAAAGTAAACATTTTGCATTATGTAGCTTGTTATTGTCTTTAAGTGAACATTTTTCTGGTTGAAATACACCGAAAAATGGCGACACAGCAGTCAAAAAATCGTAAAAAATAAGGATTTTCATAGAAAAAAAGAACCTTTTTGATGTAAATAATTTTTGGTGTTAACATGGTCCGATTTGAAGTTTTTCTTCTACGGAATGAAGAGCAAGCCTTCTTCTATCATGCTCTCAATTTTGGTCAACTTGTGCCGCAGGGTCTCGGAGGAGATAGTGTTAGTTGAAGGCTACCAAACCTGCCATACACAGACAACTTCAGCTTTATATATGTAGAGATTAGCTTTTATCAAAATTTAAAATTCTATTACAAGTTATTATTTCTATTTGTAATTAATTGTTACTTCTATTAAAAATTTAAAATAACCCAAAATATTTTTGGCACTTGAAAAAAATTCATTTTTTAATTACTAATTAATAATTTTAAATTTTAAAATAGGTTATAAAAAATAATAGTAGTACATAATCAATTAGTACAATAAATAAAATAATGCAAAAATTAGTTATATATTACAGTAAAATTTACCTATAGCAACAAATTCACAGTAAAATTTGCTTGAGTTATTACCTAAGTTATTGTCAAATCTTCACATTTCTAGTCTTGACCCAATGCCTATTTTTACCTCCACTTTAGCGAAGGCAGAGGTATTGTTTTCAGTCGTGTTTGTTTGTCCATGGACAAGATATCTCAAGAACCGCGGGATGAATTCGGATGAAACTTTCAGGCATATTTGGCTTCTTGACTGACACGAATTGGTTAGATTTTGGGATTGATCCGGTACCGGACAAGGATTCTGAATTATTTTCCGTTTTTTTTTTTTTTTTTACTTAATTTTTGAGTGCGGTCAGGTTCATTTTTAATATTCACGTTTGTCAGAGCAGTCGAGTTTATTTCAGATATTTTCATTTTATAAATTTTATTGATTCGATAATAAAACATACCGACAGATAAAAAGTACGGCTATGGGGACGCAGTTTTCACCCTCAAATGCGAACTTAGTCATGAGATGCTTGGAAGAAAAACCTTATGAGAAAATAGGGAAAACTTTTGATCAGGAATACAAGAAATATATCATTAAAAAGTGGAAACCCTTCTTTGATGTTTGCTTCATTTTGGGGCGGGGAGACAGATCAAATGAGAACAGATCAAATGTGCCTTAGATTTATTCTTATCATTTATTATGTATATACTTTTGTAAAGTATGATCATAAAGCGAGCAGCGCGTACATATCTATGTCAGAATTATTATGTGTGAATAGATAAGTCCATATATGTAAGACTATGCATGTCTATACTAACAAGTTTTATAAGTTAATTCTATGGTATATTTCAGATTTTTCATAGTTTCGTTATTCTACATGAATTGATATAAATACAAATATTATTATGTGTACATGTATGTTTCATACGTATGTTAGTATAAAAATATGTGTATGCATCAATGAGAATAAAATGTATGCGTATGTATGTGATAGATGGATGGATGGGTGGATGGATGGATAGAAGGATTTCCTGCATATTAAATGTTAGCAATAGAAAGCAACATGGATACATGTACTCATGTGCACACAAGTACTTTGCCCATAAGAAACACGCAATGCGTGAGTATTGATTGCTTTGTTCAGGGTTAAGATCTAAATACCTGACTAATCTATAAAAGAAAGGATGAAGTAACCCAGCATCCGTACGCTACCAGATTTACATAGCTGGATTTTAAAAAATTGTTTGTTGCTTTCTATACATAAAGACAGAAGTTCCGCTTTAGCTGTCATTCACCGAGGAAGTATGTGGCACTGAAGAGGCGAAATCATGTTGAAAGGCCGTGTCTTGGTAGTCTACTAGAATCTCTTAGATTTTGACTTGATGTGTATTTACACGAAAGCTCTATAGGGAGAAATTCTTCTCCTAGATAAAATTCAGTAGCGAATATATTTCATATTCTGGTGGAGAGAAGTGTATTAAAAATATATTTATACATCTTTACATCCTCAGTACTTCGTATGCTTATACTTTGTGTGTGTGTGTGTATGTATGTATGTATGTATGTATGTATACATGAATATATACGCATGCATGTGCGTGTGTATTAGGAAAGTTTATGAAGATTTGTGTGCATCTATTTCAGTGTGTGTATATCTAGACGATTAATTGTAAGATGTGATATTTATTACAAATTCGCCGATGTTTATTAACAGAATGAACAATTTTTAACGATATAACAAAGAGATATTCATCAGACTTGGAACGCTTTAAAATAATGACTATGTTGTTTCTTGAAAGACACAGATAACTGAATGCCTCTCTTATTTATTACATGTGTGTGTGTATGTGTATATATACGCACATGCATATATATATATATATATATATATATATATACACACACACATTATTTACATGCATATATGTATGTGTATAAGTATGTGTGTGTATGTATGTATGTATGCATGTATGTATGTAATTATGTATGTATGTATGTATGTATGTATGTATGTATGTATGTGCGGCCTAATTGGCATCACGAATCTACTAATTGGTTATCGATAATTGACACACTAGCCTGAAGTACTTCGCGCGTGTGTGTGCAAATACGTATGTATGTGCATTTATGTGTATGTGTGTGTGTGTGTGTTTGCTTTTGTGTGTATATTTGTATATTAGGTTGGTACAAAAACAATTACCACTTTTGTTGTTAAAATTGACGCATATTTTGGAATAAACTTTTGTTTAACTATCTTCATATAATATATGTGTGTGTGTGTGTTATGCATATATATATATATATATATATATTATATATATATATATATATATATATATATATAATATATATATATATACATGCATGCATACAAGCATACATATATACGTGCACATATATATATAAGGAAGAGGAAAGAGAGAGACAGAGACATTTGAAATGTAAAGAGACACCATTTTCGAAAGATTTATTTCTAGAAACAAAATAATGTCATCTGATGCATTTGAATACTTAAGCAAGTAATCTCGTCTTTAGTAGACATGCCTTGTGCATAATACCTTAACAAGTTTGTAGTATCGGATATTGTCTGCACAGATAAAACGACACGATGAGGCCTGTCAATTTAATTCTTAGATGTGTGTATATGATATATATAATATAGATATATAAATATCAAATATATAATAGGCGCAGGAGTGGCTGTGTAGTAAGTAGCTTGCTAACCAACCACATGGTTCCGGGTTCAGTCCCACTGCGTGGCATCTTGGGCAAGTGTCTTCTGCTATAGCCCCGGGCCGACCAATGCCTTGTGAGTGGATTTGGTAGACGGAAACTGAAAGAAGCCTGTCGTATATATATATATATGTATATGTGTGTGTGTGTGTGTTTGTGTGTCTGTGTTTGTCCCCCTAGCATTGCTTGACAACCGATGCTGGTGTGTTTACGTCCCCGTCACTTAGCGGTTCGGCAAAAGAGACCGATAGAATAAGCACTGGGCTTACAAAGAATAAGTCCCGGGGTCGATTTGCTCGACTAAAGGCGGTGCTCCAGCATGGCCGCAGTCAAAATGACTGAAACAAGTAAAAGAGTGAAAGAGTAAAGAGAGTAATACATATATACATATATAATAGATATTTATATATAATAATAATGTGTGTGTGTGTGTGTGTGTATGTGTGTGTGTGTGTGTGCTTGTATTGTGGCTGTTAAACAAATAATGATAAAAGAAGTGAAATTCCAACAATTTTATTGGGTTAAAATTCGATCACCTTGTAGTAGAAATTGATTTCAATATCGACTAAGCACTTAACCAGAGAAGCATCAATGAACAACCAAGCATACTTTGGTTTTCATGATGAGATGTCTAAACCGAGCTGAAGTGCCAAAACATTTCCCCAAAGCGAAGTTCCACTAGAAGACTATGGCCAAAGTTTGATAGCCGACAAATGATATTACCCTCAAATGTTCCTTGAATTCTGACGAAACCTTCAAATTAGGGAAGTGTTGCCAAGAAATGGACAAAATGCACTAAGAGCTGTTGTGTTTTAGCGCAGTTTGGTCAATCGAAAAAGAGCAATTTTTCTTCATACCAAATCCCTATTATATGTCTGGTAAATGACTATAAACTATAAAGAGACTAAGATTCGAAACCCTGCCACACACAGCTTTACTTCCTAACCTTCTCTCAACCACCTTTCCAAATATCTCTATTCCTTACTGTCTACAAAGGTCTCCAATATCTAAGTAACAGTTCAAAACACTTTCAATAGATTCATTAGTTCCAAGACTCCAGGATTCTAGGATATCGGAACAAATAGACTTTTTTGGCAAAATATGTATATTGTAGTGTTTATTTCAATCAGGAAGCTGAGATATAGTGTTTTAAAATTGTGTGTTAATAAGCGAAAATGCTTCTGCACCAACCCGATAGACGTGCGCTGTGGAAAAGTCATAACAGAAGACTGCGTTTTAATCACTCTCGGTTGCATTTTTTGGCAATAACTTCATCTTGAACTTCATAAATTGAGAGTTTTATCTTGTTCTGGCAAAATATTATATCCTAATATTGGCACAAGCTCAGTCATTATAGGAGAAGGTGCGTATAAAAAATATTTCCAGTACTAGTGTAAAACCAATTTTATCGACTCGGGAAGTAGGGAAGAGAAATGCAATCCGAGAAGTATTTGAAGTGAAGACGTAAAAAAGAAAATTGAAGAGAATGTAAACAAGCCTTAAATACATTTAGGCAGTTCAAAACATTTGAAATTGTGTAAAATGGATTTCGCGAAAGCGTTAATGTAGATGGCTTCGTTATACAGCTTGTGTTTAATAGTTACATTTAGCCATTGGCTTCTGTAGAAGATTGGGAGAGGTGACTTATATTCACAAGGTAATCGATTATAGAAAGAATACATTTGTGATACTATCGATCAAGATAGATAAGAATGTCTCAATGGAACTTAGTTACCTGAAGGTAAGAGAGATAGATGGCGCCTTACCAAATGTATTCAAGTGTTTAGTTATGTATCTTTACGTTCTGCGTTCAAATTTTGTCGACGACTTAATCGAATAATCAAATAGACCAGAATCGATTAAAATTGGTTGTTCCTACCCCAACACCATATTTGTGACCTCGTGTCAGTATTTTCAGAAATCCTAATTATTTGACTATTGCGAAGATCGGTAGTTTACCGACAAATGAAATGCATTATATTTAGAAAACTGTGCCCTTGTTTCTAGCTATGATTTACTTAGTGTGCCATCCCCTCCATGAAGTAAGAACCAGCAAAATGTTGGGAACAATCTAATCGACCATCACCTTCGCTTCCTAATATTTTATGATCTGGTGCCTCTGCTAGAAATTATTGTTGCTAGAGAACTTGCTACGTTCTGCGAGTGGCAGTATGTGTATTGATAACGCTGCGTTCTGAGTTCAATGTCCGCCGAGGTCGACTTTGCCTTTCATCCTTTCGGGGTCGATAAATTAAGTACCAGTTACGCACTGGGGTCGATGTAACCGACTTAATCCGTTTGTCTGCCCTTGTTCGTCCTCTCTGTGTTTAGCCCCTTGTGGGTAGTAAAGAAATAGTATGTGTATTGATATGACTGACCTTACATCTCTATATATACAAATACAGACATGCTTACATGCATACATAAACACAGACAATTAGAAATAGGCGAACATCATGCGGATACACACGCGCACACATATACACACGTACACAAATGTGTCTGTGTGTGCACGCGCGCGTCTATTGTCAGTGGATCATCCAACAACATCGGCGACAACAATGGCAACGGCGGAGGCGGTGGCAGCGGAAATGCGTTGAGCGACAGAAACACCAGCACCGACAGCCTCAACTGCAGCACCAGCGCTACGGCCGGAGATGACCAGCGAAGCTACCAGTCCCACGCCCAGAATAAACAGTGACGACAAGTAGAACACAATCGGCAACAGCAGCAACAGCAGCAACACCATGGCTGGAGATGACCTCTGCTACAGCAACCATTACAGTGATATCGCCGGACCCACGCCCTGTAATAATAGCACCGATGACAGCTCCAACAACAGCAGCGGCAACAACAACTCCAGGCCCGAAGCCTACGGAAGATACACAAGAGAGGCGTGAACCAGCATTCAAGTCCGGAGATACATCGAGTCAGCCGGAACTGGCTTTAAACGGCACCTATACAACTACAGATTCTTTTTTAGGGTTCGAGAAAGACGTCCTTGGCCAGCCACGTGTGGCGTCTTAAGGATGAAAGAACTCCATACGAAACTAAATTGAGGGTCTTAGAGCAACCGGAGTCCTGTATAAACGGGGGCTGACGATGCAAGTTCTGCATAGTATGGCGGGCAAGAATCCTTAAAGACACGTTATCTATAGCCCCTGCCCCCATTTCAGACTTACAAACATTAAGTATTCCTCAATCTAAGAATAATTCAGCAGACGGAGGTTGTAGAGAAGGGCCATTAAGATTTACCTCCTTTGATTTTTTATTAACTCGCCAATGCCACAGTCCTGAGGTGTCAAGAAATCATCAACTTTAATTTTATGCTTGTACATTGAATAGTAGAGAGAAAGGAATTTTTCTTCAGAAGCAGAGTTACCAAGATATTGGTGTTTACTATTATATATTTGCCATTATAATTACAAAGCGGCAGTAATGGAAAATAAGTTGATACAAAAGAGAGATTTGAAAGTAACTAAATTCAGAAAAAAACGAGATGGTTCTTTTGGAAGGGCTGTATATATTGCCCGCCTTTATAATCAATTTAATTCAATATCATTGTAGTAAACTTAATATTATCAAGAATTACTTGAAATATACATAGAAACCAATCTGTATGGTGATGAAATGGTTTCTATAGACATTTGAAACTATCGTAACCTTGAATAAAGTTATGTAACTTCAACACTTTTCTCATTTACACAATGTTTCCAGAACATTTCTCAAAACACGAAAGTAAAATGATTGTATTCGTTATTGTATTAATTTGAATATATTTGCCAATAACGTCTTCCCTTTTATTTGTTATAAGTGACAACCATTCTGAATATTTATATGTGTATGGGTGTGTATGCATTCTGGTGGGGATACACTTAATCCGATATCCCCCACCTCGAATTCTTGTGTACCTTTGAAGAAGTTCACTCTGCTGAAAGGATTCGGACCCGGTCCCTCATCTTAGGATGACTTCCTTTCTACTTCCCTTCAAATTCGAAGACCCTGAAAAATAAAGGGACGTAAGCACGCCTTTGCCCTCCCTCGCTAAGCGCTAAATATATATATGTGTGTGTGTGTGTGTGTGTGTGTGTGTGTGTGTCTTTCTGAGTTTTCTAAAGAGTTCTGTATAGATTGTAAACGATAACATCAATGGTTATGTCAACCATAAAATGCCAAATTGTACTTAATATTAGAACATACGTAGACTCACTCATTATCATTACACAGCACTCGAGTTTTTAGCATGATTAATTTTAAAAGTTACCGTCTACTAACTTAGCTAATACAGACCTGTCATGCGATAAATTTAGACAGAAAATTCAGTTCACATTTCTGACTACCGTAACACATTTTCAGATATATTTCTGGATATTTGGCAACAGAATTTCTTGATAGTAACATTTACTACACATAAATTAGTTTGAGGTTCACTAGAGACTAAGATGTTTCAAAAAGTGGCTGGCGAACAATAAAATAGAGTTGAGTTTAGATGTGCTTTGATTGCATTTAATCTTTATCAATAGTATATCGAACCCCAAAAGGAAAACAATGGACTCTCTGAAGGCATAGGCCTCTATATGATTCCAATCCGAGACTGACACCATTTTACTCCATCTACACCGATAATACCTTTCAGAAACTATGAATGTCACACTTTCTATTCAGTATAATCATAAAATGAAGATCTTTTTTTTATTAATGAAGTCGTGAGGGTCTTAGTGTTTAACTGATGGAATATACCTCAGGAGAGAGTTACGGGCACCAAATGCACTTACAATAGAGTCTTATTTACATATTAGTGTGAGCCGAAAAACTTTGAATAACTAAGATTTCTCTTACAATAAATAAACAAAATCTCCCCCAAGAAGTGTTTAAATGGGAAAAGAGAAAAGACAACCAGGAAACTGGAAAATGAACATTTTGGGGAGATAGCGAGAGACGATATCGGATGGCCTTACCAATTGGTTTAAGGAATACCGAGCCCATAATATACTGAGTTGCGTGGAAACAAGGGGATGTAGAGCTCCATCATCACCGATACCTGCAAGTATGGCACGTGAAGAAAAAATCGAAGTGCAGTCAATGTTTTCCTGTTTGTCCTCTGAAGAATATTACAACTGTAACTAAAGTGGCAAGGTGGCAGAATAGTAACCGCGCCGGATAAGATGCTTAGCCGCATTTCGTCCGTCTTTATGTTCAGGGACCATAGTACACCGATGTCGACTTTGCCTTTCATCTTTTCATGTGTCGATAAAATAAGCACAACATAGATAACATAGATGAAGATACGTACATATCATAACTGCATATAATTTACTATAAGTATCTTAATGAATCGACACCAGACTGAAATATTCAAAGCAACAGATCCTTCTTTCAGATATATTGGGAAATATATGTATTAAGAAGTACACTTCGGCCAACAATAGATGGCTATGAATATAACCATCTGTGTATCATACTTAATGCAGATATCTCGGTATTCACCTAAAGATAATATCTCTAGTGGACGCACTGCGTCGAAAAATACAAAGCTATATCAGTAGCCGACGAAAATTGTCCGTCAGCAGTGGTGAGAAAGCTAGATGCTCACTTCTGCCTCGTTGTGTTTTGTCTATAACGTGTACCCACTGCCAACCGCAGGCTAAGACAAAATTTATGTTGTTAATGAGAAAATTATTCTGAGTTCAATGCTAATCCGAATTTTCATTGATTTTTAATAGTATCGACATTTTCATATATACATATAAACAAACGCAGGGTATGTGTGTGTGTGTGTGTGTGTGTGTGTGTGTGTGTGTGTGTGTGTGTGTGTGTGTGTGTGTGTGTGTGTGTGTGTGTGTGTGCGTGTGTGTGTGTATGTGCGCGTGTTACATTTGAGGTTACGCTTTTTAACTGAACAGTGACTGACCGATCTATTCTGAAGCTTTCAATATTTATTCTTCAGGCTCCACACAAATTCGAACAAGCAAGTTGTGTTAAAGTTTTCTTGCTTCCTAAAGACTATGTATGTTTAATATGGCTGGTATAATTCAACGCAGATCTCAATTAGATTTTTCTAAAAATCTCTCTTGTCAGTGGACATTCATATGGCGAGAAATTATAAGTTTGTTTTCTTTACAGAAAACTATTTTAAATGAGTCAAATTTTCTTCAAAGCAAATCAAAAACTCTATTAACACGTATTATTTGGCTCCATCGCAGGACTGCTGAGGAATTATTTGAGATTACAAATATTTCTGAAGTTTCTTTTGATATTTATAGCAGCTGTAAAAAAAGCACAGTTCAATAGTTGTAATTGTGCATTTTCATTGTCTCTAACGATACAATTGATTAGTTTTAATATGAGAATTATTGTTTGCTTACCCTCTCATCAAAAGTTGTAAAAAGCTTCTAAAGATGTAGTTTTAAAATTGTAATAAAGCAGCATCTTGGTGTGCGTGTGTGTGTTTTTCTTCTAGAACAGTTATGTATATATAGGCGCAGGAATGGCTGTGTGGTAAGTAGCTTGTTTACTATAGCCTCGGGCCGACCAAAGCCTTGTGAGTGGATTTGGTAGATGGAAACTGAAAGAAGCCCGTCGTATATATGTATATATATATATGCATGTGTGTGTTTGTGTGTCTGTGTTTGCCCCCCTTGTATTGCTTGACAACCGATGCTGGTGTGTTTATGTCCCCGTTACTTAGCGGTTCGGCAAAAGAGACCGATAGAATAAGTACTGGGCTTACAAAAGAATAAGTCCCGGGGTCGAGTTGCTCGATTAAAGGCGGTGCTCCAGCATGGCCGCAGTCAAATGACTGAAACAAGTAAAAGAGTAAAAGAGTAAAAGAGTAATATATTGACAGCGGTGTCGTAACTGTGGCGGGGAAGATGCTGTCTGTGAGCTGTTTACATTTTTGTGAATCTTCCATGGCAAGGTTTGGGTGGTTTCCGATGTCATTTCATAATCGAAGAATATAAAAATTGTAATAACACTATTTATGACAGACATTTTCTAACTAAAACGTACATTCTATGAAAGTTGCTTAGCTGTGAAATTAAATTTTGATACACTTATACAAGCAATATGATTTTCTCGAGTAGCATCGAATGAATATTGGTTTAAATACTGAAACTAAGTGAATATATAAGAATGCCTACCACACATATTTGGTAGTGAAAAAAAAAGATGATTAAAGGTTTTTCCCGAGCCATAGCCTCATAAAACCTGTTTCCTGGATCCTGTGGCGTTTGTATTCCACGTCCCTGGACAGGACGCTGGTCCATCACAGTATTATTCCATTTTTGCCGGCTGAATGGACCGGAGCAACGTGAAACGAGGTGTTTTGCTCAATAACATAACGCATCGCCCGGTCCAGGAATCGCTACCACAACCTTACAAACATGAGTACAACATGCTATCCTCTAAGACACGCATTTCCACCATATTTGGCAATAAGCTAGGTGTTAATGTAATTGTTTTTATCATTGTCAGCCTAGACTGTCGAAGTATATTTCCGTAGAGTGGGAAAATATATTTCGTAATATGGTCTGAATAAAGATGTGCTGCTGAGCAAAAGTTTAAGATAAACTAACAGAAAAAGCATGTTTTCGATGTTGGGAGAGTGAGGTCAAACATTGTAGTAAACATTGGAACTCATAGTTTTGAATGGTCTTTTAAGCCAGTAGGCCTACCTTTATCCTATTTATGTATTTATGCATGAATGTACGTATTTATGTGTTTATTTGCATGCAGTAACTTTATTTTTTGAAATCTTCCTTCAAGAAAGGAGGTAGTTTCAGCAAATTCCGCGACTGGAATTTCTACTACATTAAGATAACGGGTTTGCTGAAATGGACGAGCTTAAGCATAATGATTTGAAGCGTTTTATTTTCTTCTTCGCCGATCTGTGTTCGAATACGACCAAGCTAAAATTTCGTTTTACGTATGCGCGAGATGAAATATATTATGAAACACCTTCTCTCTAAGAAACGAACTTTGTATTTAACCATTGCCAAACTAACTGAACACAAAGCTAGAATCTGCTGTATAAAGTAACATGCTTGGATTACCAAACTCCATATCGGAATGTTTACTGCAGTCTTTTACGGTGTATATTTGGGGAAATTGTTCTGTGATTCATATCAAATGGTTCAAGGACAAACTAGATGAAAGCAAACATGGATCACGAAAATAACCAACAGGCACAGATTTCAACAGCCAAATACTGAAGAAATGCAAAGACAACTTCTAAATTCTATAAATTCTGTCTACATACAGCATTTATCTAGCATCGTTTTATTTTGGAAGAATAAAATTACTTCTTAAATGTGCCATTTCCTTTCATTAAATCTCGGTTTAAATTGGATTTTCACACGACAATTACACTTTCTGCGGCAGAGGAAAAGCAGAAGAGACACCTTTGACAAATTGAGAATGTAATTTGGAGTTTGTTCTGGTAGTTCTGGTCATTTATTCTATCCACTGAGAAGTACCTGTACATAGAAGTTATACAGCCCTTAAAAAAGATACTGAATCCGACTGCCCTGGAAAACCCACCAAGTAATGATGGGCAACTCTGTCCAAAGCCTCAGAACTCTTTGATAATATGTTTGTTACCCAACAGTTCTATAATGTATCACATGAGCTAGATGTTATTGAGGCGAGATCTGCCTGGAATCGTGTAGAGTTATACTTTCCCAACCACACTGCCAATGACAAGTTCCAATAAGCAGAAAATCATCAATTATGTTTCCCTTGTTTACACTCTTCCGCTGCGGTGCTACCACTTCCCCGCTCTGCTACCAGTTGCAACAAAAGTCTATCAAGATATCGGTAATCAAGTCTGGCATCTATACATAAATCCCATAGAGCAGACCATGTACAACTATTTGCTGCCAACCCATATCTCACTTGCTGCTATTCCTTTTCCATAACACTCTATATCTTCAATCAAAATAATACCACGCGGTAGATCATCAAGGTAGTCATTATAGCCGCCGACCCACCGTCCGCCCGGCACATTTGAGCAACAATCCAGCTGGAAAGTCGCACGAATCTGCTTGAATTGAACAGTAAATTCCCATTTCGGTCCATGCCACTAAAATACTATCACTTCCTTAGTTTTTTTCGATCTTAAAGGCACAAGGTAACTTACAAGCCGGACAGTAGCAACTGCGAATCTCTGGTCACCCGCTCAGCCGTCTCCTCCGTTGTCGCTGCTCTTTAGGAGGTCATCACAAGATCCATGGTTGTACATATTGGCCATTATTGAACTTTATGAACAACCATAAACAAGAAAACAAGTATATGTAGTGTGCGTGTGTGTGTGTGTGTGTGTGTGTGTGAATATAAATGCTTATAAGCGTATGCAAGTGTTTAATGGATATATTCTGTGAATTCATAGAAGTATAAAGATCTGTTCACGCTTCAGACAAGGTGGCCATTTAAGTCGAATCATAATTATGTCAACCATAGAATGGAGGATCTCTAGAAACAGATGCATTTTTATTTTGGGTATTTATTCTTACAATACAATGCATTCTGATGGTAAATAGGAACCTTCAAAAATCTGATAATAGAAATTAGAATATGTTGTAAACATCTGTTTCTACAAAAGAGAGTGTGTAATGTATTAGAGCATAAAATTCATTAGGCGTGTAATATCGAAAGATTTCTTCAAGGATAACATTACTTCTGCAACCATGAAATAGATGTGTTGAAGATATTTATGAAAATGTCTGTAAATAATGATAATGGTTCAACAAATCTCTTCCGCCCAGTGCCATTCAATTGAAAATGATATTTATCCTTTCCACTCAGAGAGAAACGTATAAACTTAAGCAAGTCATTCGTAAAACGTTAATACAAGTTGCCATTAGTCATGGCAATGCTGACTGCATCTAAGAGTAATTTTGTTCTCAGCATTTCTGTTTTTCAACAATAAACGGTCCACTCATTAATTCTTTAGCAAGTTCAGTGAATCTGTGCTGCCCTGAGATGGTCTAATAAGATTGAAACACGTCGCAGTTTGTCTCCATTATTTTCAGAAATACATATAAATCAATGGCTATTAGCTTAATTTTTTAAATTGTTTTGTTTTTTTTTCGATACTTTCCCCATTGGCTACGACATTATAAATTCACTGGCATCAAAGGAATAATTTATTCTCTGATCCTTTTTATATTTCTACATCCACAAATGCACATTCTCATAGAATTATTTAGAAACGCTCCCATCACAATTTCGATAAACACGATTAAGTCTATTCTTTATTGAACAATCTAAATAAAATCGAAACCTGCCGGCATATTTGCTGAAAGAACTAAAATAATTAGGCTAATGATAAATATTCATTTATTTTCACTCCATTATCTTTTAGTAGTTAGCTTCATACGCTGCCAATAATAAATGTGACAATACTAAATTAACTATTTTTCTCATACAGATTGTGCTTAACAGTAATTCATTTTCTTTACATCTTATTTCTGACTTGAATGTGTCACCAGGCTCGCTCCTCCTCTCGACACATATATTGTAGCGACTTTTGTCGCCAATATTTCCACATCAGGATGCCAACTTTCTAGAATTAACCGCCTTTCCCATATTGTTTTCTACTCAAGGAACAAGGCCCGAAATTTTGGGGGAGGAAGCCAGTCGATTAGTTCGACCCCAGTACGCAACTGGTACTTAATTTATCAACACCGAAAGGATGAAAGGCAAAGTCGACCTCGGCGGAATTTGAACACAGAACGTAAAGACAGACGAAATACCTATTTCTTTACTGCCCACAAGGGGCTACACACAGAGGGGACAAACAAGGACAGACAAACAGATTAAGTCGATTATATCGACCCCAGTGCGTAACTGGTACTTATTTAATCGACTCCGAAAGGATGAAAGGCAAAGTTGACCTCGCTGGATTCGAGGGTTCCGTTTATTTACGAGCTGATTTCTTAATTTCACCGGAGTATAAATATCTATAATGGTGATACTTAAAAAAAATTAACTCGATTAAAAACCATGGGGAAGCAACACATTGTAAGCCACGCGAAAACATTTACCTGCGCGCAGGGTGTGTATCGCCCCTCCGGCGCCTTTTTTTTTTTTTTTTTTCATTTTATATTGCAGCGTATTTCCATTGCTTTTTTTTTTTTTTTCGGGATACACAAAAAAGTGAACTCTTCATTGTATGCTAAGAAGGGAGGCGTTAATTTTACAGAATTTCTGCTATTTAATAGGACATGGCACGGTGTAACTACTCGAATTAGTTTTAACTCAGAATCTTCTTTAAAAATGTATTTATTATGAAGTCTTTGAATATGAGTTTGCCTTATTCTTCGTGGCCTGGTTTCTCCCAGCACGTTGTACATATAAGCAGAAAAACACTTAAAGTGTTTGAAAATTATATTTCAAATGTTTCCATTGTTTGTTAACAAAGTTGTTTCCTCTGAAATAATTTATGATCGAGAACAAGACCATCTTTCTAGCTTCGAGTAAATATGGATTATTACTCTCACATTTTCACTAATTATAACAAAATTCTTTTATTGTGATCAACAATACGTATACATAATTAGACTATGAGGCTGATGATCATCAATTATATCTATTTTGAGTAATTTTCATCTCTTGTTAATACGTTTGATTATATTTAAAAAGTTTGTTGGTAATAAGACAGATTCGATTGTGCTTTTCCAAGTAAATATGTCTGAAGTGATACCTCAAGTATTATTGATATAATAATTAGTCAAGAAGTTTTTATGTAGTACTTATGATTCTAATGAGTTGGCTCGGTAACTATCAGACAAGTTTGAGATCAATTAGTCGAAAATAGAATGGTTAAAGTATCATATGTTGGTGATTAAGACGAAATACGAGAACCGTCAAGTATCATGTACCGCAGAATGTTGAGCTTCATTTAATATGTAAAATTCGAATAAAATTTATTCCCTACTCTCGATGCACTTTACAAGAGATTGTTGAATTATGGTTAACAGATATATATCGAGATGTCACTTATGGCTTTATTAGAATATAAACAACTCTTTCAGGACAGTTGATCAAATTTTTAAAATTGATTTGTATCATTTCTAATATTGCTCATTTACTGAATCAATAAAAAAAATGTATCAATCCAGCATTCAGTCGCCATTCAGAAGATAGAAGTGTCATAAAATCAAGAACATTGCAAACTCTATTGGTTTCTTTTCAAATTTTGAAGAGAAAAGTGTATGACTGAATTAAACCAGTTATATTGTTGTTGCCATACTTTCTGCAAATTCACCATCTTTGAGATCTTTTTATAGTTGTACCATATTTTCGCAAAATTGATTCGTTAGAATCGAATATTTTAAAAGCAAATAGTATGCATTTTATTAACTTTCAAGTGGTTGTTCTTGAGGTTGTTGCTGTTGTTGTTATTATTTAATAATAACACCCAAGGATGACAAAAGGCGGAGTATCCATGATCATTTCGATTTTTTCCAAGCAAAATATACCTTGGACAACACTATCGAATGCTTCGTTTGCACCCACGTAAACACCTATCCCGTGGTTACCTCTAAAGTGCTAAACGAGAAAACTAACTCGGATAGAATTTGGAGAGAAAATAAAAGAGCGAAAAGTTGGAGTCGGTAGATCGTTGAATAGCATGTGTTGCAATATTTGTTTTACCCCACAACGTTTATTTGAGATAAAAGTAATACTGTTTGGAAGGAAATAATGATATCCTATATGCAATAAACATACAGCTATAATGTGTGGGGATGCGTGTGCGTGCGTGCGTGCATGCGTGCTTGCATGCGTTTGTGTGTACATACGAGATGCATTCCAGAAGTTTCGAAACGTTTTTAGGAGAAGCAGTTTATTGTCCTAGATTATTGTACGCCTGACAAGCTAACATGGCAACTTATGTCATTCTAGATTGAAGGAGACGACTGTAGCAATATTTGAAGACGTCCTACTAAAACACTGCTTGTCACGGCTGACTAGTTTGTAAAATGTAGTCGGAACGTTTGAAAGATCGCTGTCCTTACCTTCGTAACGCGGAGTAGACGAAACAGGGACAACTGAAGAAGGGGAATATTCCTTGTGTTGTATGTCTTGTACTCTGTTTTTTCGCTGTTTGAAAAATAGTTCGTTTCCATGTTTTTGTTTTTATGTTTTCGTTTCTCATTGAATTCAACGTGTTTTTGATGTCCTGTACCCATATATGGATGTATATATACATATAGATGTAGGTATGTACATATATGTATGTATATATGCATATATTTATATATTATTTATATTATTATATGATCGAACGCCACGCATCCTTTTCCAAGTAAGTTTTATCTACATATATATATATATATATATATATATATATATACACGACGTGCTTCTTTCAGTTTCCGTCTACAAAATCCACTCACAAGGCTTTGGTCGGTTCGAGGCTAAAGTAGAAGACACTTACCTAAGGTGTGCCATGCAGTGGAACTGAACCCGGAACCATGTGGTTGGAAGGGAAACTTCTTATCACACAGCCACTCCAGTACACACATAGTGAAAGGAAGTGTGAAAGAAAGGAAAGAAGGAAGGAAGGAAGAAAGGAAGGAAGGAAGGAAGGAAAGAGAAGAAGGAAAGAAGGAAGGAAGGAAGGAAAGAAAGAAATTCTAACCTCGAGATTTAAATAAATTTAAATTCATTCCAGGAAGAAATGTGTCAATCGATCAATCAAGGCGTTGAACAGATATTTGAAGTGTTCAATAGCAATTTGTAAAATATATAAAAACTCAATAGTCTATCTAATATGTCACTCGCGATGAAAAAAAGAAACACTTCGAGAGATTTTAGCTGATGTGACAAAATATTTCGTTCAATTGTAATTAATATTCATCCTTGAAGTTTACAATTGTTATAAAAAAATAAACACATAACTTTGGGGAATAATTGTATCAATTTCTTAGAATTGTCGGCTAATGTGTGTGTGTGTTTGTGTGTGTGTGTTTGTGTGTGTGTGTGTTTGTGTGTGTGTGTGTGTGTGTGTGTGTGTGTGTGTGGTGTGTGTGTGTGTGTGTGTGTGTGCACTGAGAGTGAGAGAGTCCTTGAAATATTTTGACGAATCGATTGTCTTTTGTCACATTTCTACACTCTCTCCAAATATTCTAATTGTAACGACTCATGACTTAATGGCTACAGAGATTGGATCACAAGTAGGCTCGGTCACGGGTTCAGTTCCTAGACATTTTCACGTTGCTCCAGTCTGATAAGAGCATACAACCCTCTCCTCCTCCAGCTGGAGGAAGCGAGGGCTGAGTCAGGGATTGGAGAACCGAAACTCTGTCTATGTTTGCTAGCGATTGAACGGATACCTAAAAACAATTGCCAAGAGTATGAGGTGGGGAGTGGCTCTGAATATTTTATCCTAAAAGAAATCAGTGTTGTCCATTTCTTAATGAATTCAACTTCGAATCTGTAAAATATTTGAATTGAAAGAATTGGAGTTTTTTTTTTAAATAAGGGTTAATGTAATAACTATCTCTGTTTATGCATATATGCATCTATAATCAAACTTTACCCAACTTGTATGCATACAATTAAATAATGCATTAGATTTGATTGATTTCAAAACAAATCAAAACTATACATCCTACATATAAATGTAGTAGTAGGGGCGGATATATCGCTACAGTTCTGTGGATAATAAGTTACAATTCTGGATTCTAAAGGAAATCTTAAAAGATGAGTTATATAAGAAAACAGCAAACCGAGCGCAAGATGTGTGTCGTACCATTTGCACACTTCACGAAAACCCGATGAAAATGTTTACTACATAAAAATATGTGAAGAAATGTGGTACATCCTGAAATAACTTTAGAATTATGTTCAAAAAGAAAAACAGAATATTTCTACATAAACCTAAACATCTTTCCGAATGAGATATTCCAAACAGATGAATTTAGATAAATTAAGCATACCTACAACTTTCAGATTATACGATTTCTAATAGGTTTTAACACAACTTGCTCTTAGAGGTTATGATGATATACATAATTTTGTCACGTGATGCTATAACAACTGTATATCATTATGTGGGGAGGTTCAGTTGCTGAACATTAAGAAGAGTCACAAAATACAATCCATTGTTTAAATTAGTTCTAACCACAGAAGGCAACTTGAACTAACATTTTATTTTTACATTTTGTATATTATATAGAAATATCTTTCAAACTTTCATATGATTATTAAAGTTCCATCTAGTCCACTTTTGCTTTCATCTTCTCGATGTTGAAAAAAATTATGAGCTGAAGTCGGGAAGATATGAAATGGCGCCGAAGAAAACTGAAGTCAGTAATTCAATGGCGGTGAGAGATGCTTTGCTCTTTCGTTTTTTCATTTAGAACTAAAACACTGTTTAAATAAATAGATAGATAGATAGATTGATTGATAGATAGATAGACAGATAGATAGATAGACAGACAGATAGATAGATAGATAGATAGATAGATAGACAGACAGACAGACAGACAGACAGACAGATAGATAGATAGATAGATAGATAGATAGATAGATAGATAGATAGATAGATAGACAAATAGATAGATAGGTAGGTAGGTAGGTAGGTAGGTAGGTAGGTAGATAGATAGATAGATAGATAGATAGATAGATAGATAGATAGATAGATAGATAGATAGATAGATAGATAGATAGATAGATAGATAGAGGGGGTGTGTATGTGTAATTTTCTCATTAATATTTGAAGAATATATTACGTATTCAAAATTTACTTCATTGATAAAAGAAATAATTTTTTTCAAATCTTAAAATATGTTGCGCATTATCCCTTTTTAGCTGAAAACATTTAAAATTGTGTAAACAATACATTATGCAAATATGCCTTTATCAATAGCATTAATGAATTCAATCAGATCAAAATATACACGTGCGAGTTAATAGGAAATATGTTCGGTCATATCAGAGCGCGAATGATATGTAACATACCGTTTGTACATGAAACCCTAAAAAAAAAAGGCTTTTAAAACGCCATTTCTTTTGAAATGAAACATTGATATTCATTTACTATTCTAATGTTTAGATGTTATTTGATAATAACACTTTAAAATTATTCAATCCATTTGTATCGAAATTTCTATTTTTGTTTTTGTTTTTGGTGTTTAAGAAAAGGACGATAATCACAGCAATCAATTCAATGTCAGGTCTAATCAAGGAATTTATTGAATTTTCTCTTGAGGAAGTCAGTAGATCGAGTTAGAAAACAGCAGCAAATTTTAAAAAAGCAACGAATTCTATCAAAAACAACCAATTTCTATTCTAGAAGTGGTTTGCAGTGTGTTTTCACGGGGCACATTTTAATAGTAATGAGCAGTTGTGGCACGAGTAATTGCGGTCGTTAATGCTCTTATGTAAATGTTAAATGAACTAATTAACTGTACCTGTTTGAGAAATTAATTGATAATAATTGAATACAATGAAAAGATGACAACTTTTTCAAGTTCCATCCTGACAGCAAAATCTTGCTGCTTTCTCGATGTGATATATGATCAATATTCAAATGAAAAAATTACGGCAGGACAGGACCGAAAGTGAATGTTTTGCTTTAAAGGTGTAAAGGCTTCTAACTTAACTGATGTAGTGGGCGTAGTGAGAAATCTTGATTACACGCCTAATGACGAGAATAATGATAATACGATAATTAATTCTGATGCAAAAAGGCAAGGAGAGACGACCACGAAATTTTAATTAGCTAAAATTAATTAAATATAGATTGCAGTTGGGAGTGAGTATGATCTTTAGCAAAGGAAACTGTTTCAGTAGCATGAGACCTCATCAGCGAAACATATTTTAACCATTACTGCTGGCTGTTAGAATGATTACAGGGGTTATTTGAGACGATATACGGGGATACCTGTGTAAAGTAGTAAACGCTGCCGCACTTGATGTGAAAATTCATAAAATTTTTAACTAAATGAAAAATCACTTCAAGATCCATTATTTGCCTTCTTAAGGATTTGAATTTTATTGCTTAGAATTTTATGATCAAATCAAAACTTACTTAACTAGTGTCCCTTGCTATAACCAGCTACTACAATAGCTGTGTCTTATCAAATTAAGCAACATCAGGACCCCTATACAATTACCAAGGGATTTCGTTAGCTTTCAGTGTTAGCTTCAAGTCCTTTGTAAGCTATAGAAAAAGTCTGTTTGGAAATATATCATGGAGGACATGTGGCAGAGTTACCCAATCTGAAATTTAGTTTTTCAAGAATTTCTTTATATTCCTACATTTTCAGCAACCAAAATAATGATTTTGTTAAGTAAATAAGCTTCTCGATATTTTAATCCTTCGCCACCCAATCTTTTGGGGTTTTTTTTATTTTTAACAAGTTTTCGGAAATTTATTTTTAACAATAAACTATTTTAACATTTTATTAATCCCAGTAATTTTAAATTTCTTTGTAATATTTTAGCTATCTACTGAGTCTGTATGATTTTAATTGATTTACTTTATTCTAGATATATTATGGCAATTTCTGGTTCGTATAAACGTTAGGTTAATGTCTTTCGACTTATTCATCGTGTTTATCAGTTCTGCCTTTATTTCTCAAATAAACTCTGGCTTATCAACTGATAAATTCTTTACAACTATTTAACTGAAATCTATATATTTCGTTGTTCAACCTACATTAATTCATAAATTTATATATTTAAGTTAACATGGCTATTACCTATACAACTTTCATTATCCTAGGGTGCACATGTATTTGGTTGTTTTTGTCGAGGCCGCTTTCCTGACAGTGCATGGACCACTTTCTCTTTAAATTTTTTCTCACAATTTGATTTATTTCCTTTCATTTCTATCCTTTTCTTTTCATTCTTTTCCCTCCGTATCCTCCAGAATTTTGCAGAGAATTGAACTAATCTGCGATTTTGCTCTAAATTATTCTCATGTATTATAATTAGCGGTGCCTCGATTGAATGGTGCCATCATTCTGCTAGTTTAGCAATAATCTTTCAGAATAATTTTACCAAGACCAAGTGAATGAACAACAAGCAATGAATTTAAAGTGATGTAGTACAATAAATGGTTTTTAGAGCAGCGTCAGCGAATGTCTTTGAAATTGTTTTGATAGAGTCAAATGCCATGTTTGTTGCCTACTATCTGACGTATTTAAGTAAATTCTGCCACTGCTAGGTTTTGGTGACGAAATCATAAGACTTAATTACTTCTTTTGGGACATTACTGCCTTTAACTGTCCTTATATTTACGACCGTATTCCACTATCCATCCCTCTAGATTAACAGATTGAGAGAAGCGGATACCACTTCATTGTGGATATTACAGAGACATATAATAGAAATGCTAATACAACTCACTTATTAGTAACAGCTGCAACTAGTGTAGTATGAAGGGTGTATAGACGAGAATAATAACGTGTTAAGATGTCGGGCAAAGAAATCTGGCCGTCTCCTGGAAACATCAAAAATGCTCAGTATCGCCGGTAGGAGTGTTGCTGTTGGATAGCTGATAAAAAAGAATGTCTTGGAGTAAAGAATGTCTTGCAGTAAATCTGAATGTAAAATATACAATGGCTATGCTATAAGTGTATGTGTGAGAGAAAAAGGATATATAAGGATAGATAAAGAGAAAAAAGAAAGAAAGTGATAGTGATAGGAGAGGGGGAAAGAGAAAAAGATAAAGACGATTTTATAAATATAGAGAAAAATATATACGTGTATAATATGCTAATGTGTGTGCGTGCGTGCTTGTGTGTGTGCGTGCGTGCTTGTGTGTGTGTGTGTGTATGTATGTGTGTGTGTGCCTCTTGCATGCATATAATCCTCAATTACACACACATATATATATATATATATATATACACATAAATAATTATATACTCACGTATTCAAATTCTGAACCCATGAATTTAGCAAGAAAGAGACGTAGGTATACATGTAAATATAAATTGTCTGACATATAAAAATTTACAATGCAACATGTGTTATGTTTGAGAGAAAATAATTTAATAACAGTACCTCTAAACCCAACTTTCAAATTACCGTTACTGCATTTATTTCAGCTGTAATTCCTGAAAGATGCAATTCACTTCCCAAATGTTATATGTTTTGATAATGCATTCTTTATTGTTGTTTTACTTCTGTCGCTAACGTTCCATTCTTGTATTATTCTTCTGTATTCTTGAAGCTAGTTATTTCTCATCTTAATGCACTAATAGTTTTCTATATATCTTTCTGTATAGATATTTCAATCAAGTCAGAAAATCAATACCATTTTTAAGATTGTATTAAAATCTCATAAAAAAAAAATATGCTGATATATCAAAGAGAAGAGAGCAGCATTATTCATATTTTTTTATTGTTATGGAAAGTAGCATGCAAAATATTGTTATAGAAAAGAAAAGAAAATTGCTCACCATTTTGATTAGTAATACTTTTATCACTAATACTCAGCTACAATTTTAAAATTTCAAAAACAAAATATGCAAACCTAATAGTGATGCACAAAACCTATATTTTAGAATAGAAATTAGCCATAACCACTAATTTTCTTTCTCTGCCAATCAGAGTCGGAAATAAGCCCACAGTCTTCCTTGAACTAATATCAAATTATAACCCACAAAAACTAAAGAAAAAGAAATTCTAAAACAATTGAAGAGAAAATATAAACTAAAATACTCAATCAATATGAATGTTTTTCTTCTTTTATTTTTATCAAATAATGCTAATGATGATAGGTGAACATAAATGATTCAGATAACATGAGAGAAAAACAAATATTTTACTTGTATTCATATACAATACATATCTAGCTGGCAGCTGAGAATTTTCTGTAATCTTTCCACTAAAAACTGACACTATTAGATTATTTTCTTATTGTTCTGCGTTATGAATTTGTTTTGATGAAAGCACCTTAGCCAAAGAAAATTCTTTCCTCTAATGAACACAAACCTAAAGCCATTATTTTGGAGAAAAGAAATGAATTTAAAGAATGCCAAAAAAAAGTAAACATATATTAATCATATTTTAAGAAGCACCCGGAGTGTTTTAGAGTGGGTTTATCTATGTGTAATCACATCATTATTTGAATTGATAACTTGGCAAACGCAATATACTATCAAATAACTTTAAAAGTAAAGAAATTTTGAAATAAAATTAAATTCTAGCTTTGGAAGTGAATTAGATATTAAATATACTTTAGTTACGAACCACGAAATTATCCAATTGTGAAACAAAGATGTCTATTTTTGATTAAATATATTTTATCACACCTGATAAGACCCATTATCGGTTCGGATCTGTTATGTCCACAAAACAGAAATTTAAGAAAGCAAATTAATCAATAGTCTAAGATACTTTTTTTATTAAAATAAACAGTCATTACTGAATATATGCGAATCTCTCATTATTCTTTTATACATGCGTATGAGCATTACAATTTATATGTTAGTGTTCAATATTCAGTATTGATTTCGAACATTTGCATGAGGCCAAATATTTTAGCAAGGGTAACGTCGATTAAATTGCCCTCAATATTTAACTGATACTTTATTTCATCGACCACGGAAGGCCAAAATACAAAGTTGACCAGCGGAATTTGAAATTATTATTGTCAATGCTAAAAGTTATCTGCAAGAAACTACTTGGGAGACTGACAAAGGAAATATGATCGTTTATGTCAGTTTCTGTTTTAGGAAGTGAAATAAAGCATTCTGGGAACTAACTGAAGGTTTCTATAGACTCAAAATTCAAATAATAATTTTTAAAAATAGGTAAAATAGAATAGTAATAATCTGGAAAAGCCAAATTAAATTGTGATTGAAACAAGACTTAAATATATCTAAGTGGAAGGCGGGAAAACAATATAGCGAAATTGAATCAAAGATTTTGTCCCAGCACCAAATCTTCAATGGATTTTAAGGTTAGAATTTGTATCCAGACCGGGAACTATATTGTGTATTATGACTGATACAGTCATAATGCACAGAGGATCTGTCAGACAATGCTCTTTATGAAGCAAATAGAGCTCCATCCAACAAGGGTTAAAAATACTCTGGACTTCTGCTATCCTCTTTTTTTTTCTTTGATTTTCAAACAGATAATTATATCTGCCGGACAGCTGACCTCTATGGTGATACATTCATTTGCCCTTCTGTCCCAAACAACTATATCTGGTCTGTTATGTTTGCATTTGACAGAATTTTCTAAGTTTATTTCAGGACACTCTTTTTTGCAGATGGCATTGTAAATTGTTTTAGCAACCCCATTGTGACGCATAGGGAGGCTGTACCGTGAAGACATTTTAGGACAGCTGCTAATCACATGCGTTATATCTTCCACAGAAACATAACATAGCCTACACATGGAGTTGCACCTTGGAATTACAAGAGCATCACTGTCTCTCTTGTTCATATGTGTACCTATCTATATATGTGTGTATATACGGAGGATGTATCGTATTTCTACCATAAAGGTATATAACTTTTGACTTCTGTTCGACAGTTGCCATAGTTCGCTGATACTTATATATAAATATATATATACATATGTGTATATATGTATATATAAGTACATATATATGTACTACATATCGCCCACCATGTTCTCCAAATCACTGGGACTCATTGAAAGACAGCCACAAAAAGACGGAAAGAAATACCAACCAACCTAGATGACAGCCTTCACATACTTCTCCTGGGAGACTTCAACCTCCCTAACGTGGAATGGCTTGCGGGCCACTTTCTCTCAGGTATGTCACTGCATGAACAGAGACAAGTAGACTCTCTACTTGATCTAAGTAAAAATGCTCTCTCTCTCTCTCTCTCTCTCTCTCTCTCTATATATATATATATATATATATATAATATATATATATATATATATATATATATATATATGACCGCGTGTGTACCGTTGGCGATTTTTTTTCCTCTGTCTTCCCTTCTCTGGATCTTTCCTTCTCCTGTGTTTCCGACGAAGAGCTCCGCTCGAAACGTTAAACCATCCTTCATTCCTTCTTTCCTGAGCGTCCAATAATACTATATGTGATCCACGTCCTCGCGTTGTTGTGATTTTTTTTGTTCTTTCATGTTTGGATTAACTATATATATATATATATATATATATATATATATATATATGTGGTTTCCGCTTCATCGGGGAATTACCTCCCTTTGCAGGTTAAAGGACACCGTGACGGTGTCGGGCCTTTCTGGTGACGTCGATGTTCGCCTGGGGCTAAATGCAACAGTAACACCCCCACCACCCTGCCCTGTCCCTAGCCATATTCAGATGGCTTTAGTCCCTTATGTTATCGAGCAGTTACTGTCTATATCTCTTTTAGAGAATTATTATTGCTTTCGAACAGATTTTCGAAATCAGCAAATGTATTTTGCTTGAAAATCTATATATGAATATCCTGCAGAGTGAGAATTCGTCGAGGAAGCGGAGGCCTACCACACGCCGACGATAGGCAATACACCTTGAAACCATGGTCCGTGTGTGGTTTCCGCTTCATCGGGGAATTACCTCCCTTTGCAGGTTAAAGGACACCGTGACGGTGTCGGGCCTTTCTGGTGACGTCGATGTTCGCCTGGGGCTAAATGCAACAGTAACACCCCCACCACCCTGCCCTGTCCCTAGCCATATTCAGATGGCTTTAGTCCCTTATGTTATATATATATATATATATATATAATATATGTATGTATCTATGTTTGTGGGTGTGTATTACATATACATACATATATGCAAATATACACACACACATAAACGTTATATGTGTGTGTGTGCGTGTGTGCGTATGTGTATGCGTGTGTGTGTGCGCGCGCGTGTATGTTTCCAGATATTGAATATCGCTGTGAGTTATAGTGGGAGATAGAAAAAGAACGGAGGAGAGAGGAAGTCTAAACCCTATGGTAAATACCTGAATAGTCACTTATACAATCAATTGACTTAAAAGGCAACGACCAAAACAAGTTGAAGCCTTACAACAACGCAACCTTCTGAACGATCCGGATTAATGTTCCATTATCTGCTTTAAAATTTTCATATTTTCACTGTATTAGCCCTGTAATAAGTAGATTTAATTTCCATTGAATCTAGTATACCTCCAGGATTTTTTCTATTTTATTGCTTAAAATTGAAGAAAAGTACGGTCCCTAGCTTCATGAATACAGTGATACCTCACTTTACGAGGACCCGCTTTACGAGACACCGGGTTTACGAGTTTTATTTATTTTTCAAGCACAAGATCCAAATTTTGAACGATGTGCAAACGTTTCTACTCCCATAGCAATTGCTTCTGCGTATTACCGAGAAATTTATAAAGAGCAAAAAAAAAGCTTCGCCTAAGCAAATAAAAAAAATCTACGAGTCCGTCTACGAGTGCTTGTAAATCGGCGATCGCGTCTACAAGTGAGATGGTAAGCACGAGTCTAGTGTTAGTGAAAGTGATTAAGAAAATGATTGTAATTGATAATTTTTTTTATTATAAATGATCTTGACAATCTTTTTACTTGACATAAAATATTCTTTACGTTTTACTGTTGTTTTATTGCCATTTATTTACGAGTATTATAAATTTTACAGGTAAAATATTTTTCTGCGACCGAATTACGACTTATAACATTGCTACGATGGGAAATTATTGCTCTGCTTTACGTATTTTCGGTCTACGAGTGATCTCCGGGAACAAATAAACTCGTATATCGAGGCATTACTGTATTACATAAATCATGTTGTGTTTATTTCTAAGTAAATAAATGTTGCCAGTGCTTACCATATTTTGTGGTTGTTTGTGGTGAACGCAGAAAAGTTCGAATTTAGTTTCTGGTTGTTTTATTTTTAAAATAAATAAAACAAATACTTGTATATTTAATAAAGGTTTAGAAGTTTAGATGTTGCATATTTACAGAAAATACTAGCTTTATAAAATTTTAAATGAGTAAGTATCAAGTTTAATTGTATTCCTGCTTCTTCTTGTGCCAGCAAAAACACTTCTGCCTGCTACAAGCTACTAAGCCTAAATATTGCAAGGTGTTCTATTTGGTATTTTGCCATTATTCACCGGTGACAGTTTAAACATATACTGACAGACGCTTATCTTCAATGTTCTGTTGGTTTTACCGCAATGGGAAATAAATATTAATACGAGATAAGATGTAAAATTATAGAGATGCAATTGTAACTACCAATTGCTAGCAACTAATGACAGTCCGTAAGAATTTATTTGTTTTTAATCTTGTTCATTTGTGTCGTGAAATCATTTCATAATAATAATGGATTGCGTTAATGATAGACAAACATTCGTGTTTCTAGTTTACACTGCTTTAATGTTTTACCTGCGTAATTTCAATTTAGGTTTGTTAATAACTTTTTCTTTTTCTTTTTAAAATCTTCAGCTCCTCAGTAAACATTTGTATGTATGCATGAAATATTTTATAGATTTACTGAATAATTAAAATGTAGATATATACATCTACTTCATTGTTATTTGATAATCATTCTTTCGTGATATGAGAGATTGATTATTTCATTTGATATGTACTGAGAGAGTCGCCTGTCTCTTTAAGCATAATAACATGTTCCTATGATAATATTATATTGGCTAATAAATGTTCTATTAATTCAGCATCAATGTTAAAATCAATACGACAAGACGCTGAAGTACTGGAACCGCGAAACATTTAATCAGATCTTGCATAACAAAGGAAGAATATTTATCTTTGGTATTTAAGAGTTATATAACAATTCATAATACAGAGATACTTTGTTAGACATACGTTTTGTGTTTCTAATTGCATATAGTATTTATTTCCATGACATTAGTAATTATCCCTGTGGTCCTAGTCACCTGTTTCATTTAACAATTATCTCAAACGCAGGTACTATTACTCAACAAGGGACAATATTTGTCATACAAGTCTGTCCCATTTACATACGCGTATTTCTGTAGAAAGGACTGTATATAATTTCTGTGCATCTGAAAAGAATGAAGAATATTGGCACTTCCTAAATTAAATCAAGATATGTCAACAGAATGGACTCTGATGCACGCAGCGTATTTACTGATTCGAAATACGTCTTTTATTCAATTATAATTAATATCTATTCTGTAATTGCTTCGGCTTTTTTTTTATTCTCTCACAATACATCATTATTGTATCACTAATTCTCAGAAGTATTGTCAATACCCCTCCCCTCAAAATTGACGGACTCGTGTTAAATACCAAAACTTTTTTTTGAGTTGGACGTTTTAGCTTTTGTATCAAAGTGACACTTGTAAAATAAACATTTGTATTTTCGGCAAGATGGCAATGATTTGCCTATGGGCAACAAATCTGGATTCAAAATTCAAAACGTTGCTGAAACACTTTCAAACGGCTCTATTCAGTTTTATTAGAAACTAGCAGTATCACCCAGCGTTGCTCGGGCTTGTTTTCTTTTCGACCCTTTAGAATTGGAATTTTTGAAAAGTAAAAGTTTTGCATTATGTAACTTGTTATTCTCTTTAAGTGAACATTTTTCTGGTTGAAATACACCGAAAAATGGCGACACAGCAGTCAAAGAATCTTAAAAAATAGGGATTTTCATAGAAAAAAAGCACCTTTTTTATGTAAATAATTTTTGGTGTTAACATGGTCCGATTTGAATTTTTTCTTCTACGGAATGAAGAGCAAGCCTTCTTCTATTATACTCTCAATTTTGGTCAACTTGCGCCGCAGGGTCTCGGAGGAGATAGTGTTAGTTGAAGGCTACCAAACCTGCCATATACAGATAACTTCAGCTTTATATATAGAGAGATGTATGATTGGAAAAGTATTAAAATAACTAAGAACTATTTTAGGAAAACCATCACTTCAACTCTCAAACCAAAATTATTGTTCAATCAGGCGAAACAAAAACACATGAAATAGATCTTAATACGTACAAATTGATTTCCAACAGGTTCAAAAAACGACAGAAATAAAATCAACTCAATAATTCAGAAGCCAAAGAAATCACTTCAAATTTAAACTGAGATGACAGCGTTGAATTTCCAGCATTGCACAAGCCATACTTTACTTCTGAGGACCTTAAATTGAATTCCATCAGTAAATCTACCGTTTATATTAATTAACCCAAAACCGAAATAGGAATAATTTGTAAATTTCCCTTACACAATACAATTCTTAAAATTAGATGAATTGCATACCTAGTTTTCTGGAGTCAAAATCTTCCATTTAGTTTAATGCTGTAAATAACAAATAACAAAACAAATTCTCAAAGTTGGATATCATTGATTATTACCCTACTGTCAGCAAAATAGTTTGGAGACAAAGCATTTTGTACATGCAGGATCGATATCATATTTTGATAATACTCTATAGATTTACCAATATGGAATTGTTTTATTCGTGTCACTATGGATTCCATGGTTGCAGCAAAAATTCACGAAAGGATTTCATTAGGCATTTTACATGTAATCCTTATAAGATTCGCGGACTTACGTAGCAAATTTCAGATTATACGACGATGTTCTCCTATTAGTCTTTAGACATATGAATACTCATCCATCAGATTTCAAAAGATTTATTGAATTATTTAAATAATAGCACTTAAAGATTACAGTAATTGTAGATGGATAGATTAATAGATAGATAGATAGATAGACAGACAGACAGACAGACAGACAGACAGATAGATAGATAGATAGATAGATAGATAGATAGATAGATTGACAGACAGACAGACACACAGACAGATATGTAAGACCCATGGATCGAGGTGTAGGAAGAAAGTTAGTTTCAAGCAATTCGTAGTAAATATAAAAATCAACTTTCAGGGACAAAAGTGGTTTATTAAGGCGGAAGGTGGTGGAAATTTTTCGTATCGAAGTACAATGAACTAAAAAAAGTTCTTTTTATATTTCATGGTAGGCGACCAAAATTGCCGGGTGTGCGTATAAGAATACAAGAGTTAAGCAATGGAGTAGATAAGATCCGGGTTACATATTTTTCATAGCGGTAAATATCCAAGCGAGATGTATACCGTAGGCAACACTTCAGGCCAAGGATATCTTGATTAACTGAAACTTTACATTGTCGCAAGGAGGTACATGTTAACACATGGAAGATTCAATGTGTTAACATGTACCTCCATCCATGTGTTAACACGTACCTTCTTGCGACAATGTAAACTTTCATTTAATCAAGATATCCTTAGCCTAAAGAATAGCCTACGGTACACACGTCGCTTAAATATTTACCACTTCTGAGGTTTCGCCTGCTATGAAACATATGTAACCCGGATCCTATTTACTCCATTCATTTACTCTTGTATACACACACACACACACACACACCACACACCACACACACACACACACACACACACACACACACATATATATATATAATATATATATATATATATATATATACCGGAGTAAACACATAAATGTGAAACAAGGTGGAAAAAAGAGTACTCAAATACCAGTGGTAGAGTAATATGCTTTATTTTAAGCAGCAGAAAATTCAACAAAATCTGTTACTCTGAGTTTCTCGTTGCCGTTCATCAGACAGTTTTTGCTAGAATGGAACTGATATATCAATTCCAGCAAGTATATATATATATATATATATATGGGTACAGGACATCAAAAGAACGTTGAACAACGAAAACATAAAAACAAAAACAGAAAACGAACATTTTTTCGAACAACGAAATAAACAAACAGAGAAAAGAGACATGCAACATAAAGAATATGTTTGTCCCTGTTTCATCTACTCCGCGTTTTCCGACGGTAAAGTACTATTTATTTTCCATTACACGTGTTTCATTTGCTTTTAGGAATCACAAAGATTTACATGTTAGACAGACGTAAAGTATTTTCTATTTTTAACTCTTCAGCTAAAGAATAAAAGTGGGTGTATATATATATATCTTTTACTCTTTTACTTGTTTCAGTCATTTGACTGCGGCCATGCTGGAGCACCGCCTTTTAGTCGAGCAAATCGACCCCGGGACTTATTCTTTGTAGGCCCAGTACTTATTCTATCGGTCTCTTTTTGCCGAACCGCTAAGTGACGGGGACGTAAACACACCAGCATCGGTTGTCAAGCAATGCTAGGGGGACAAACACAGACACACAAACACATACACATATATATATATATATATATACATATATACGACAGGCTTCTTTCAGTTTCCGTCTACCAAATCCACTCACAAGGCATTGGTCGGTCCGGGGCTATAGCAGAAGACACTTGCCCAAGATGCCACGCAGTGGGACTGAACCCGGAACCATGTGGTTGGTTAGCAAGCTACTTACCACACAGCCACTCCTGCGCCTATATATATATATATATATATATATATATATAATATATATATATGTTTATTTGTGTATATATATATATATATATATATATATATATATATATATACAAATAAACATATATATATATATACAAATAAACATATATATATATATACACACACACACACACACATATATATTAAATAATTGATAGTGAAGGCATATTCACCGAGGAATTCCTTACGTAGATCCTGCGGCTAAAGTACAGTACCGCGAATGACACCTGGCAGCCGTATGTGGTGAACGTTCCCTCAAGCTACACTACTAGGGACGTACCCAGGACAAGGTTTGGCCGCTACCTTTTAAAGCCTCCTATCGTGTTATGTTTAAGAGCAATGTACTTTACCAGAATTTTTCAACTCAGTATTTTGAAATGTCTTAACTGAAGATGTTACGTTAGAGATACATTCTTTTTTTTTCTCTGTTACGTAATGTCTCAAACGTGTGTTAAATTCACTCAGAATATCAACATTTGGTTTGGCTTTATTATATTTGTGTGTGTAGACAGACAGACAGATAGATAGATAGATAGATAGATAGATAGATAGATAGATAGATAGATAGATAGATAGATAGATAGATAGATAGATAGATAAGTTTCTTTATTGGCCACACAGGGCTGCACACAGATGAGACAAGTTACAAGGTAGAGCTTTTCTTTTGGGGGATGAAAAAAAAAGAAAAAAAAGGGGTGGCGTAGGTTTTCGATCAAGAGGGATCGTAAAAGGGAAGAAAGGAACAAAAATAAATAAATAAATAAATAAATAAAAAATAAAAGAAAAAATAAATAAAATAAAAGAAAAAAAAGAAAAAAAGAAAAAAAAGGAAAAGGAACAAAAGAAAAGAGAAATGGAAAAAGAAGAAAAGATAGATAGATAGATGATAGATAGATAGATAGATAGATAGATAGATAGATAGATAGATAGATAGATAGATAGGTTAGGTAGGTCGGTAGGTAGGTCGGTAGGTAGGTCGGTAGGTAGGTAGATCTGCTTGCAGTTTTTCAATGAATTATTTAATAACCATCTTCTTCAATTGTAGATCTTTTCCTACTTAGAGAGCAACAGCAACAACGGAGGCAGAAGCAATGTGAAACCAAACACGACAGGTACCGCCTACCCTACACTTACTGAGTGCAATCATGAGCAGAAAATCATGGAAGTGACGGTATTTTGTCATTGCGATATAAAGCTTGAATGAAAGAAATATCTTTTTTTGAAAGTAATTGAATAAGGTTAATACATTATTATCGAAACTGGATAGTAGCAAAGTATTACGATATTTAGGTAGATAGATCTATTATAATATAGATATTTATTGAGAAGATGAAAGGGTATGTTTATGCAGTTGTTTCAGCTTTAGTTTTTTGGAATGAGAAAAGGAGATATTTTTACTGTAAGTTTCGCGACTATGTCCAGCTGATAGATTTATTTAAAACAACAACGTATCTCCAGAGTCAGGCAAACGTTTTGCTTCGACATCATTTTAAATGTTTATTCATAATAATATACAGATGATTTTTTACGTATTTCCATACAGTGTCTAATTGATTACTGTTATAAAAAATGCATAGAAAAACACTTAATCCGGAATTGTGTAGAATGATTAACCTCAATATAGAAACTAATCAAAAAGAGCTTGAACATTTATTTGCTTGAACATTTATTTACTCTGGAGCAAAAGCATAATTACATGAATAGATTTATTATTAAATGGCGTCTTACTAAAGATGTGGCTGCTATTTAGTTTGTGACCTTTGTAATCTTGGAGTGATTACAATTAAGAAGAATTCCCACCACAAGATTACATGATTTAGTGATACTTCACTGCTATGAAGGATTGTTTTAGCATTCGTTTCGTTGTTGCTGATTGGTTGCCATTGTAAGAATTGATTTCTTCGTTTAGATTAATTTATTATTTTAGTAGAACCTGTTAACACCATAATCTGTTGAATCCAAAATCAATTTTAATATTCAGTCTTCTGTGTTGCCGACAATATTCAAGGTTTCAGGTAAATATGGATTTGTAGACATTTTTACTCTGTCAATGTATAGCAATAACTACTTTGATTATGTTTAATCTCTAATACTTTTCTCTATTCTTTTCTTTTGTATCAATTAAGAAATATATGAAAAGTCATTTGTACTAAAATTATGAGAAATCATTTGTAAACGACAAAGGAATTATACGTTCCTTCGTTTCATTGAGATATTTTCCCGCCCTCTCCCTCTCTCTCTCTCTCACACCCACTCCTCACATACACTCTCTCTCTCTTTTTCGGTCTCTTTTTCCCTCTCTCTCTCTAACTCCCGCTCATTCTCTCTCTCTCCTCTCCTCGTTTTCGCTCGCTCTCTTTCTCTCTCTCTCTCTCTCTCTCTCTCTCTCTTCTCTCTCTCTCTCCTCTCTCTCTCTCTCTCTCTCTCTCTCTCTCCTTCTCTACTATGCTTCCTCTCACAACGAACAAACTTTGCATCCTGGATACAAGATTTGTTTTCAAAGACTGAAATAATTAGAAACTATTTCTTTGATTTCATTTTGTTATTTCGACCAATTTTATCAAATATTGAAATATTCTGAAACGCTATTTTTATGATAATTAATATCTAAGCGGGTGAAAGTACATTTATTGCTTATCAAACATCCAAAGTAACATCTGATTAGGTCTTAGTCATTCGATATTCTTTTACACAATAGCTGAATATTTCTAAATAAATGTTAGTTGCTCCAATTAACTCAGGCCATGTAAATACATTCAACTAGTCCAGGAGCGTTTTGATACCACCTCATATTCCAACTTTATAGGACAAACACATATGTGTATTAGATTTTTTATATATTCTTTTATTCTTTTACACGTTTCAGCCATTTGACTGCGGCCATGCTGGAGCACCGCCTTAAATGGTGTTAGTCGAAGAAATCGATCCCAAAACTTATTCTTTGTAAGCCTAGTACTTATGCTATCGGTCTATTTTGCCGAACCGCTAAATTACGGGGACATAAACACACCAGCATCGATTGTCAAGCGATGGCAGGGGTACAAACACAGATATACATGCACAAATATATGCGTGCGTGTGGGGGGTGCGCGCGCGTGTGCGTGTGTGTGTTTGTGCGTGTGTGTCTGTGTGTGTGTGTGTGTGTGTGTGTTTGTGTGTGCATACGACGGGCTTCTTCAGTTACCGTCTACCAAATCGACTCACAAAGCTTTGGTCGGTCCGAGGCTGTAGTAAAAGACCCTTGCTCAAGGTGCCACGCAATGGGACTGAACCTGGAACCATGTGGTTGGGAAGCAAGCTTCTTACCACACAGCCAGCTTAATGAAAAGAACATGATGCCATTAGATCGCTTCTGGATTACAGTCTGGATATGTAATTTTTTATATATAGAAAAGTTATAAAATGAGGCTTTCTAATTAATTACTTTGACAAATCAATTTTATTGGCAATTTCACCATTTTCGTTATTTATAATCCAGTTTGATGCCTGCTTGCTCTGGAGTTCAAGCGATGGCTGGAATTAGTGCTCGGAATTTCACGTCGTATCGCAAACGATAAATATAACACGAAAATATGCATTGTTCATGCTGCTTGTCGGATATTACTACAAAATAAATAATTTAGAATGTTTCAGTTGTAGCTTAAAATAATGATGCTTAAACCCAATGTTTATTATTCAATAACCTCTTTAAAGTTAAATAACAAAAAAGTGTATCTCTTTCTTGAAGATTGTCCAAGGAAAATCCAACAAGTGTTGCTTCTCCCCTTCTTCATGAAGCTGTGGTGAAGGCAGTGTAGGGAAATCAACGTCGTAAGCGTTGTCAAGGAGACCAGCGTTCTTTTCAACAACGACTTCATGGCTTGAAGACGCCATCCTCAAAACAGAAATGGCTAGGAAAGCCGAAAACAAATTTACAAAATCGGGAAACACGCCACACAGGGCAGGTTTCCCGTGCAAAGAATTCGCACAACCGAATGTATTAGTTGTTGCACAACTTTTACATAAAAATATTATCCAAACACAAACTTTTGAAGGCAATAAAAGGCAACCTTACTATGAGCCGATGTGACTATCGTCCGTCCATAAGACAGACAGACAGACAGATCTGAGATTTACAATCTTTTTTTCTTTGAAATTTCGAAAACTTGCTATTTACGTCGCGACGTAAATTACAGGCATTTAATGATGTAGTAAAGAAATTAATATGAAAATAAATATTTAAATCTCCATATCTCTCTTATAAATCCAAATTAAAAGTTTTTTAATATTATTATCATACACAGATGGTATTATTACAGTTGTAC
Organism: Octopus sinensis; assembly: GCF_006345805.1. Classification (NCBI taxonomy): domain Eukaryota; kingdom Metazoa; phylum Mollusca; class Cephalopoda; order Octopoda; family Octopodidae; genus Octopus; species Octopus sinensis. The sequence goes on from NC_043004.1 coordinate 37,297,306, forward strand.
AATATATATATATATATATATATATATATATCCACAAAATTCTTTACATGAATCCAAATATTTGGCCATTATTTAAGTTATAAACCTTAAATGTTAACATTCGTCCTACGTCAGCATAAAATACTGCTCATCTTTCATATCTAAACTTCCTTGAAGACAGCTTGCATTGTTATTATTGCTTTCATACAATGTATGGCAATCAACAAGTCTTACTATTTTATAGCTTCATTCAAAATTCGTCTGTTCTATCTAGTATCCATATCTATTTTACTCTTATCCATTTCGACATTTTAGTTTTACATTTATACCAAATACAGACGTGAAAGAGAAAAATCTAATTTTGATTCCTGAATT
>NC_043004.1:37300159-37332659 GCF_006345805.1 Octopus sinensis
GTATGTGTGTGTGTGTCTGTGTGTGTGCTTGTCTGCCCGTATTGCCTATGTACTTATCTATCTATTTATCTGTCCGTTTACTTACATATCCATTTACATATATGACGGGTCATTATGCAGAAACTCGAGTCCGTGTGTATCATAAGTTGAAGACGGGAAGGATGGCTTCCCTTTGCAAATACTGATAGGGCACAGAAAGTGTGTCTATAGCCAGCTGGAGGAGGTGTCCTCCTGGGGCTACAAACTACAGTAGCATCCACCCTTAGGGATTCGCCATATTCAAATGGCAAATATACGTCACGATGTGTTGCTGCTACTGTTTATAACTCGCTCTGAGATTTATTATTGATTATATATATATATATATATATATATATATATATATATATATATATATATATATATATATATATATATATAAGTTCTTTATTTTATAACAATGAGTCAGTCCACTTTTAGTTACTTGGGGATGGTCAGAATCCTTCTACAACATCTTACCTTTTTAGAATTAGTCTCCCCTAACCTGTCCCCCTTTCAAGCATGAAACTCCGCCCAGGCTTTTGATATCTCTTACGTTTTAGGTTTAATTCCAGTGTTCTCGTTCTTTTCCGTTTTTTCTGATGCTATAACGCGTAGCTTCAAATTGTTTGGGTGTTGGTACCTCAAACGTGTCGTATCTCAAAATCCCTGGATGACTAATGTGAAATTCTTTTAGCAATCGCTTTTGTAGTGTGGCTGGCACTACGACTCTTTGTGCGTAGACCAACACATTGTCACACATTGAAAACAGGTTCGTATTTGTGTTGCACATATTTTTATCTCTTTTAACCTTCAGTATTTCTTTCATTTTTTTTCAATGAATTTATCGTTTTCTAATTTTAATTTTTTTGTCTTGTAATGTGACTAGTGTGGAGGCACATGGCCTAGTGGTTAGAGCAGCGGACTCGCGGTCGAGGGATCACGAGTTCGGTCTCAGACCGGGCGATGTGTGCATTTATGAGCGAAACACCTAAGCTCCATGCGGCTCCAGCAGAAGGTAATGGCGAACTTCTGCTGACTCTTTCGCCACAACTTTCTCTCACTCTTTCCTCCTGCATCTTGCAGCTCACCTGCGACGGACCGGTGTCCCGTCCAAGTGGGGAACCGATACGTCAAGGAAACCGGGAAACCGGCCCTAATAAACCAGGCATGGCTCGAGAAGGAACAAACAATGTGACGAGCAGTTCACGTATGACGTTACACAAAACATTTTTAATTTCATTTTCCGCTCACAAAGCAGCAATCGTGGTATCTTCATATGGTTCAGCATTTTCTGAAATCCGTCTTGATAAACAATCAACGTGTCCTAATTTCTTAGATGGTATATACTCCATCTTAAAATCATAATTTAATAATATACTACTCCAGCATTGCATCATATTAGCCGTAAGGGTGGGGATTCCTTTCTTCGGCCCAAATATCGATAACAAATATCGATAACGAAAAGTCTACCGCATAAAAATTTATGAAATTTTTTTTACGATGAAAATGATCGCTAGAGCATCTTTTTCGATTTGGCTGTAATTTTTTTTTTTCTGTTGATATCAGAAAATATGAGGCATGAACCACTGCCTTCATGTTACCATCTTTATATTTATGTAGCATTACTCAGAGGCATCTGAAGCTACAACAATCACCGTTGCAGGATCGAATTGTGCTAACGACAAATCAAATGTTAATATTTTTTAAATTTCGTCGAACGCCTTCTGACAATTTTCAGACCAGTTCCAATTTACATTTATTTTTCAATAGGTTATTTAGTGGAACTCATACCTTATGCATATTTGGAATATAATTTTGGTAATAATTTACCAGTCCCAAAAAAGCTTGTAAGGTCGCTATATTTGTTGGAGGGTGCATATTTTTAATTGCATCTGCCCTCGACGGAACTGGTCGATGTCCATTTCTGTCAATGATTTGTCTTAAATATTTTATTTTCGGTAAGAAAAATTCACACTTTTCTTCCCTCCAAGTAAAGCCGTAATCCCTAATGCTCAACTAGTACTTATTTCATCGAAATAAAGAAAGATAGTACTTATTTCATCGACCCGAAACGATAGAAAGCAGAGTCAAGCTTAGCGGAAGTAGAACTCAGAACGTAAAGAGATGAAAGAAATGCCGCGAAGCATTTTGTCCAGTGGGCAGACGATTCTGCCAGTTCACCGCATTAATAATAATAATAATAATAATAATAATAATGATAATAATAAATGCCCTAATGCAGTACCAGACAGTGGCTCTCACAACTTCTGATCTTAACTGATTGGAAGTGTTATCATGTACATTGTTTTGTCTTGGTATAATAGATGGGCTACAATAAATATTCTGCTCAATACCACAGATTTGCTTGTCAGTTGTTTGACCTTAACCAGTTGACCATGTCCCTTAGCGGCTGATGATATGTGCATCTCTGATTACGAGCAGAAGTAGTGGGGGGAGCATCATAGCCATGTATTGAGAGGGATTCTTTGGGGTTTGAATAATTCACCTCTGGAAACATGGCTGTTTCGTTCAACATCCTTAAACAATTCTTATTCAGGGACCTTTTGAGCGGGATAGGCTACTCGACCTGAAGAAAATTCTAACTGGGCCCCACCTGCAAGGTCATGCGCTGTTTATCTTGATATGAGATCACCATGTCACATACATATGGCTAGAATGCATGTGCCTGGTGTACTCTTATCAGACGGGTAGTCATGATGGGTATACTGGGCTTCGTATGTTTTACCCCAGTGTCAGTTTGATGGCATGCACTGCTCTTTCACTCAATAATAATAATAATAATAATAATGATGATAATAATAATAATAAATAATAATAATAATAATAATAAGTACCAGGCATGCCCTAATGCAGTACCAGATATGCCCTGATGCAGTACCAAGCACTGGCTCTCATGGCGTCTTATCTTAACTGATTGAAAGTGTTATCATGTACATTGTTTTGTCTTGGTATAAAAGATGAGCTAAAGCAAATATTCTGCTCAATACCACAGATTTGCTTGTCAGTTGCTTGACCTTAACCAGTTGAGCATGTCCCTTAGTGGCTGACGATACGTGCATATCTAATCACGAGCAGAAGTAGTGGGGGAGCATCATAGCCAAGTGTTGAGATGGATTCTTTGGGGTTTGGATAATTCACCTCTGGAAACATAGGTGTTTCGTTCAACATTCTTAATCTTTATTCAGGGACCCTTTGAGTGGGATGGGCTACTCGACCTGAAGAAAATTTTAATTGGGTCATGCATGGTCATGCGCTGTTAATATTGATATGAGATCACCATGTCGCACACATATGGTTGTGATGCATGTGCCTAGTGTACCCTGATCAGACGGTAGTCATGATGGTTATACTGGGCTTTGTATATTTTACCCCAGTGTCACTTTGATGGCATGCACTGCTCTCTCACTCAATAATAATAATAATAACAACAACAACAACAACAACAATGATAATAATAATAATAATAATGAAAGGAAGCGGGTGGAGCCTCCTCCTCCTCATGAACTCATTAATGATACATCTAGTGATGGTGTCACAATAAAAACGCTGGTAACTGCCCAACCTGATAATGGCTACCTCATACGAGTGTCAAAGAAAAAACAAAATATTGTGAATAACGGTGGTAATGAAACTGAAGCCAATGATGCTGACAGTGTTACACCCGGTAGGCTCAGAGATTCTGGTCCGGCTCCAGCCTGTCAATATCCAGAAACGGACCACCACACACGGCGTAGATGGAGCAAACAAATTAATGCTGTGGTCATGGAGTGTTACTACCTGAGCAACCCGGTAGATGAAAATGGTGCTCAAATTAGGGGTTACTTTCAACGTATGTATGATCATTGGAGAGAAAAAGGATTGTTTCAACTCACGGAAGAGAGACTATGTGATCAAGCTAGAGCAATAAGGAAAAATTGTTGGTTCACAGAAGTAGAGCTCGAAGCTATTAAAAGATGGGTCATGGACAATAGCAGTATAGATAATGAAAATACAGTTCTTACTAATAAGAGTAACCTCACAGCACAGGAAAGGAGCAGTGGTAGTTTACTTGATGAGAGACATATAGATGATCTAAAAGAAGACAATAAAACTAAAAATAGAACTAATGGCGACATGACAGATGAACAAAAGCAGTCTACGACAGAATAAAGTTAGGACTACAGGAGAACGATAGCGACATTATTTGCAACCTTAAAAAAGTTGATCGATAGAAATTGAACCAAGAAACGAAAAATGTCAATGAAATTCTGAAATACATCAGAACAAACAACATCACAAAAACAAATAATTTGATCAAGGCAGCAAGGATTGTTGTAACAGAAAACGTGGGTGTTGATGTCAAAGAAAAGAAACATAATGGGAGTAACAAAAGAAAAGATCCATGGTGGAAAAGAAGAATCCAGGCAGAGTTAGACATGCTCTCGAAGGAAATCTCTGTGTTAGACCGAAAAGAGAAAGGGGAGCTTAAAAGCGAACAAAAATACAGGGCGCTGGAAAGGAAGTATAATATTGAAAGAAAGGGCCTGAAAGTAGTAATGGAAGAGCTGAAACAGTACCTCGTTGCAAAGAAAGCAAAGATGACAAGATACGACCAAAGAATGAAGGGTTACCACCAGAATAGATTATTCAGAGTAGATCAGAAGAGATTCTACAAAGAAATAAATGGAGTGTGTACAGATGAAAAGTTGATACCAGATAATATTGGAAGTCAAAGGTTTTGGAGTGACATCTGGAGCAAAGACAAGGAGCACAAGAAGGATGCTGAATGGTTGCAAGAACTGAAACAGACAGAAGTCTGTCCAAAACAGGCAGAACTAGTCATTTCAGTAAGGGAAGTGAAGGGAATCAGTAAAAAAAATGAGCAACTGGGAGGCCCCGGGACCAGATGGAGTTCAAGGCTAATGGATCAAAAGATTTGGTGAATGTCATGCACGAATAGCTGCACAACTCAAAACTCTGTTAAATGCCGACCAAGTAACGCCAGAGTGGTTGACATTGGGTAGGAACGTGCTGTGCCTGAAAAATATCGAAAAAGGCAATACGGTAGACAATTACAGGCCGATATCCTGTTTGCCACTTATGTGGAATTTATTGACTGGAATACTCGCGGAGTCAATGTACCGAACATCTGGACAAAAATGGAGTCCTGCCACATGAGCAGAAGGGTTGCAAACATAGGTGCAGAGGTACTAAGGATCAACTCCTGATAGACAAAACAAGGAGGAAAAGTAACTTAGCTATGTCATGGATCAACTATCGTAAAGCGTACGATATGATCCCACATTCTTGGATTTATGGAGTGTATGAACCTATTTGGTATTGCATCGAAAGCGATTGCTTGAAAAAAGTATGGCGAATTAGGGGACAGACCTGACAGTATACAAAAGAAGTTAAGGAACAGTAGAAATTACGAGAGGCATCTTCCAAGGAGACTACCTGTCTCCACTGATCTTTGTACTGTGCTTGATACCACTAACACTGATTCTGAGGAAAGCAAAAGTCAACCATTTGTTATTCATGGATGACCTCAAACTTTATGGTAAAGATTAATCCCTATTCAATTCCCTCGTTGATACGGTGTATACTTTCAGTGCTGATATCAGAATGGAGTTCGGACTGAAAAAGTGTGGTGTGTTGGTCTTGGAGAGAGGCAAAATCAAATGTATGGATGGGCTAGCGTATGGATGAAGCAGATAGAAGAGATGGGCTATAAGTACTTTGGGATATTGGAAATGGATAAATTGATGGAGAAAGAAATGACAGAAAAATTTAAGGTGGAGTACTTGCGCAGACTGAGACTGATCCTTAAGTCGAAATTAAACAGACGGAATAAGATTGAAGCTATCAACACCTGGGCGGTTTCACTCCTTAGATATGGAGCAGGGGTAATCGCATGGAACAGTAAACGAACTAAACAGCTTAGAAAGGCAAAGAAGTTGCTGGTTAGATATGAGATATTCCACCTAAAAAGTGACACAGACAGACTGCATGTACCAAGAAAAAGAGGGAGAAGAGGACTGATTGGGTGCGAACACAGCATTAGAGCAGAAGAAAACAACATAGCATGGTATGTGAAAAATGCCACAGAACCACTATTATTGGAAGTAAGAAGGTCAGGCTTGAGTAAGATGGAAGATTACAAAGATAAAGTACTGTACAAGGACTTGAGAATGAATGAAACTGAAAATAGGGGGATAAAGAAAAGAATGCATGGACAATTTCATAGGGATGTTGAAGATAAAAGAGACAGAGAAAAAAGATGGCTATGGATGACTAAAAGTGATTTAAAACCGAAGCCAAAATTAAGAACCAATTATATGAAATACAGAATAGACAACACAACAAAAAGTGATAAGTGCAGAATGTGCGGGACAAAACGGTGAAACCGTATGGGATATTACCAGCCAATGTACACCACTAGCCTAGAAGTAATATAAGCGACGTCATGACAATATAGAAAGGATTGACCATTGGACACTTTGCAACATGTATGGACTTGACAGAGCAAAAAAGTGGTACGAACATAAACCCGAAGGCATCATCGAAAATGATAATGCAAAGATCCTATAGGATTTTATGATTCAGTGCGACCATGAGATAAAGAATAGGAAGTCAGACATTGTGTTAATTGGGAAAGAAAGCAAACGATTCTGGATCATAGGTATGCGATAAAAAAGAAAGAAAATTCGATAGATATGACAGGTTAGCTAGGAGGCTAAGCAGCTGTGGTCGCTGAAAAAGGTGGTAGTCGTGTCAATAATTGTCGAAGCCCAGGAAACAGTGAGTAAAAATCTTGAGAAGTTCATGGAACAAATAGGGGATGCACTGCTTGGAACCGCTCGAATACTCCGGAAGGTGCTCGAAAAATAAGGGGTGTTACCTTAGTTCACTGGTAGTGAACAGTTGGCACCATATTACATCTCCAGCGTAAATATTCGCCGGCATCACTAAACATTGGAAAATATGCAGTGTGCATAAAACTATGATAAATAATTGGTATGAACAACAGCCAAATATGACAGCAATGATGTCACCATCTTCTCCGACATCCCCATCCACACTGACGAAGCCACCAAATATGACGGATAAGAAAGAGAGATGTATACACACCGACCTGAAAACAAGTTTAAGACCACTTGAAACATTTAAAATTAGTCCAACACTCGTAGCAAAGAAACAAGAGATACACGGAGAGAAACTCTAATTGTGCTCTCCTTAATAAAGTGTGACATCTTAGATGTCTTTTTCTGGAGTAAAATCGTAATCTTTTGTTCCAATTTTTGTTTTTAATTGGTGGAGTGCGTATTCAATACATCTGTCGAAATATTTATATGAGAATACCGTTGGACAGATTCGAACGTACATATCGGCAATCCAAAACTCTTGGTGGCTTGGAAGAATATTCAGTCCGACGAACTGAATACTTTCATAGTATTTAGTTGTCTCTAAGTTCAGTCTCAATTTACATTCTGCCGAGATTAACTCAACCTTCCGAGGCAGATAAAGCAACTAACGGTCAATGTGATCTTTTTCTCTTTTTTTTCTATTTCATTAAAAAAAAAATTTAGTAATAGTGCCGCTTTAAAATTTGTTAGTTTCCAAGAAGTGTCTCTACTCCCAGAATATATTGTATAGAATTTTCGTGGCGTCTGAACTATGATCTCCAGCTAATCTACATTCCAAACTAAAGGTAATCTACTTCGTAAATCTAGTACCTATGGGTGTAGGATCACACAATTCTTATTGTAAACACTGATATTATAGCTAATAGTAATTAAAGATAACAAAAATAATGATAAGGAAGAAATATATTTCTCTCAATGCATAAAACATTTCTTGTCTCTGATAATTGCTCTGCTGTATCAGACACACTTGTTTTGAGTTCAAATTCCGCCGAGGTCGACTTTGCCTTTCATCCTCTCGGGGTCGATAAATAAAGTACCAGTTTCGCACTGGGTCGATGTAATCGACTTAATCCCTTTGTCCTTGATTGTCCCCTCTATGTTTAGCCCCTTGTGGGTAGTAAAGAAATATATTTACACACGCGCGCGCACACACGTACATTCACAGACGCACTTACGCACACACACACATACAAGAGTTATTTCCCTCTAGACCACCCAGTATGTTTAGAGTTACCTCCTTCTATAGTAGTTATCTCCCTGTACATATACAGAGGTTGACTGATATTATCATGAAGTGATCTGCTAACGAACGAAATAATTGTTTAATCCGTCAAGTTTTATCTATCTTCACATTTTGTATTTTGTTACTCATCGCTGAACGACAAGGAGCGACTGAACGATTTTTGAACTTCGTGAAGAGAAATGATTTTATGTGCATAACGGAAGTGTCCTGTCGTTTGGAAAACGAAAACGTAATTATAAACTCGTGTGTATATATTTGCGTACGTATGTGTGTATGTATGTACGTATGCATGTATATGTGTATGTATGTATGTATGCATGTATGTATGTATTATGTATGTATGTATGTGTGTGTGTATGTATGTATGCATGTATGTATGCATGCATGTATGTATGTATGTATGTACGTATGTATGCATACATGCATGCATGTATTATGTGTGTGCGTATGTATGCATGTATGTATGTATGTATGTATGTATGTATGTATGTATGTATCTATGCATGTATGCATGTATGTATGTATGTATGTATGTGCGTGTGTATGTATGTATGTATGTATATATGTATGTATGTATGTATGTATGAATGTATGCATGCATGCATGTATGGCGATAGATATGTTTCTTTATTAGCCACACAGGGCTGCACACAGATAGAACAAATTACAAGGTAGAGCTTTTCTTTTGAAGGTTTAAAAAAAAAAAAAAAAAAAAAAAAGGAAGGGGGAGTTTCGATCAAAAGGGATCGTAAAAGGAGAGAAAGAGGACAAAAAAAAGGGGGGGTTAAAAAAAAAAAAAAAAAAAAAAAAAAAAGGGGGAGAGGAAAAAAAAAATTGATCAATAGGGATCGTTATCACAGAAATGTCAATATGAAGTGTAAAGGGGAGGACAGGTGAGGTTTACCCGTGGAAAGAAAAGCCTACGGAAAAGACCACGGTAACCTCGGTCAATGAAGTCACATTTTATATTTCTTTTTTTTTTTTTTTTTTTTTTTTGCAAATAAGCAACTCTCTGTTTTCGATTTCTGGGTTCATAGGACTATGCTCAAGGTGGCTTCGTCATTCATACGTGCCATTCTTGCTACATTCACCCATCTTTTTTTAAAACATTCGCTAGACAAAACTTGCCTCTCTACTCTCACTTTCCTTTTCAAGTGGTACTTGAAGAAGTTGATGAGAGATTGACCAGAGAGGAAAGTGTTTGTCTCCAATCCTTTCAGACGCGTCCACCAGATACATTCTTTCGCCATAGCCACAAGGATGATGAAAATAGCTCTTCCTTCCCGTTTGAAGGAAGGAGGCGTGACAATATTGACGATAGACTCAGCTGATAAACCGACTCGTCCCACACGTGACAGCAGTTGTTCGACATAAGCCCACAGGTCGGAAATTGTTGGACACTGAACGAGTGCGTGCAGAACGGTTTCGTCGCTCTGACCGCATCTCGGGCAGGTCGGCCCCGTGTTTCTCGAGCCGTGTCTGTAGAGCTTATCCCGAACGGGTAGCGCTTCTCGGTAGCACTGCCAGGCCAGGGATCTCTGGAAGTTGTCCATGGGCCCTGGCCCGAAAGTCGTCCCGAACAGGCGGGTCAGGTACTCCTCGTCGACGTCCAGGTTCGCCCCGAGCTCGTCGTCGTACCTCCCCTCCACTAAACCCCTATAGAATGCTTTGGTTGTGTTGAAGTCACTTAAGGTCGACCCAGGACGGCAGAGTTGCTTGAGAGCAACGCGACACTCGCGGTGCCATTCGCCCTTCCTCGGCCTCTTTTTGATCCACGACTGCAGTTCGGTCATGGAGACGAGCTGCGGGAAAGCGTGCCTCACAAACGGCGACCACACCTGTTCACCGTCGTCTACATAGAGCCAGAGATGTCGCAGTCTCAGCGCGTGTCTGCGCATCATCAACCACGGCATGCCCAGCCCTCCTTTTAACGGGTGTTGACAGCAAATGGATCGCCTGACCATCGGGACGCATCCTTTCCACAAGAAGCGAAAGAGGATGCGTTGTAGTTTGGTGATGGTAGGGTCGGGACAAGGTACGACGGTCAGGCGGTAGTAGATGACGGACGCGATGTACGTGTTCGCCACCTCCGCTCGACCTTTTAGGGACAGTTTCCTCTCGGCCCATTGCCGGGCGAGAGTGACCACCCTACTCGTTATCTCGTTCCAGTTCTTCTCCACTTGGAGGTCCGGACCAAACCAGACCCCGAGCAACTCAACCGGGCCATCGGTCCAGCGTCCCACGACGGAGGCGCTGGTGGACGGCATGGGCTTGCTTCTCCAGGTGCCTAGTCGCAAGCCCACTGACTTTTCCCGGTTGATTTTCGCTCCTGTCACCGCTTCGTAGTTTTTCAGTGTCTCGCCGACCAGCTCGATGTGCTCGTGGCTAGACACTATGACGGTGACGTCGTCCGCGTATGCAGACACGCTCGTCCCGCATCCCAATTCTCGCGGGATGCCCCTTAGAGTCGCCAGCTTCCGCAGTAGTGGCTCAAGAGTCAATACGTATAGAAGCGCCGAGAGGGGGCATCCCTGACGGACCGAACGTGCAATGTCGAAAGGTCTCGATAGATGTCCATTTACGCGAATTACCGAACGGATGCCTCTGTACAAGGCAGCTATCCAGCCGCGGAAGACGGGACCGAAACCAGCCGCTCTCAGGACTGCCTCCAAGTATCGATGGTCTACCCTATCAAAGGCTTTCGATTGATCCAAGTTGATCAGGGCCCCACCCATGCCAGGTTCGTTAACTACCCTGTCTATGATGTAGCGCATCAGATGGAGGTTGTCATGGATGGTCCGGCCTGGCACGGCGCATGTTTGCGCCTTGTCGACCAGTTTCTCGATGACAAGCGCCAACCTCTTGGCTAGCACCTTGGCCAAAATTTTCAAGTCTGCATTAAGCAGAGTGATGGGCCTAAAGTTATCTATTACATTTCCCTTGTTTAGATCTTTCTTCAGCAGTGTTACGGCTCCTCGGCTCACAAAACCAGGAATGCTCCCGTTTTGCTGCCAGTTGCAGTACACCGCCGCCAAGAGATCTCCAAACAAGCCTGGCATACAATTGTAAAGCTCGTAGGGTAGACCATCCAAACCCGGTGATTTGTCCCTCGAGCATTCTGCCATCGCTTCCCGCACTTCCGCCGCCGTGATGGCACCTTCGCAGCACCCTGCCTTTCTTGTCGAGAGTCGTGGTAGGCTATGTAGGTAGGCACTGAAGTCCACCCTACGTTCGTGCCCTCCACTCGTTCCGAACAGTCGGGCAAAATGCTGCTGAAAGGCCTCACACATTTTACTTGGCTCGAGCAATTCGCGCCCCTGTTCATCTACCAGTGACCGAATGGTGGCTTTGTTGCCCTGTTGCGCCTCTGCCACCCGGGCCTCTCTCGCGGCTCCAACACCTTCGTTCCTTAGAGCACGCATCCTAGCTCTGACAGCACATCCTTCGTGTTTGGCGTTGAAGTGTTGGTCGAGGGCCAACCTCGCCGCCAAAACGTCGGATGCGATGCCGCTTCTAATTGCCTCTTCTAGCTTCTTAACTAGCTCACCCTCTACTCTATTTCTGTCTATGGCTAGTGCTTTGCTGTACCTAATCGCTTCTGCTTTTACTGCTCTCTTGAGGGCAAACCACCATTTGTTGTTGATGATGGCTCCCGTCAAAGCCCTCTTTACTAGTGTGCTAATCCGGTCTCTGAAAACTTGTCTCGATGGGAAAGACGCGTTTAGTTTCCAGTATCCGGGACCCTGCCTAAGTGTCTTACCTAAGTCTAGCGTACATGTCACAAGTTTGTGATCCGTGTAGCTGACTATGTGGAATTGTGGACATCCTATGCTATCTCTATCTACTGTCCTACACAGTATCCTATCTAGATACGATCTCGACGACCCGATGCGGTTGCTCCATGTCCACGTTGGCGCATTCGGGTGGTCTAGTCGGAACCTGTCAGACAGTTGAAAGCGTCTGAGCAGGTCTCTGAGGCATTTGCATCCCCGTCTATTCCTATCTCTACCCACGTAGTCTACATGCGTGTCCAAGGTAGCATTCCAATCCCCCACTAAGAGTAAAGGACGAGACGTTCCCAAGAAAAATTCTAGACGTTGAAAGAAATCCGCCCGACCTGTTAAGGGCGGTGCGTAAACTGATACGAGTCGAAAAGCGCACCCATTGCTGCCGTCGACATCCAGGACGACCAGTCTACCCTCCGGGTCTACGAATATTGTCCTTACATTGAGATCCAGACTCTTGTGAAAAAGTACCGCGGTGCCACTACCGCCCATTCTCGGCAGACAGGGGGAAAATAAACGTTGAACTGTCCGCCAAACATGGTCTTTAGGGCCCGCGGATTGTGGAGTCTGGTCTCGCTTATGGCTATGATTTCTAACTTATGTGACTTTATGTCATTTAAGAGGTACCCTTGTTTCCAAGGGGACCCCAAGCCACGCGCATTTACACAACCAATCTTGATCATAGTTCTAATGAATTAGAATACAGAGGGTTACTTACTGCTCGAAAGTTTTTGCTTTCTCCTCCGTTGGTTTGTCCTCGAGAAGATCCCAGTACAGTTTCTTTGTGAGATATTTTTGGCATTTACCAACCGCACTGGGGAAAATGCCTTTGAGTGTGTGGTGCAGACTTTTGGAGATGTGTAATATTTTGATGTGGTCTGGTGGTGTTGTGTATGGGTGATTGTTTGTTTTTATGTCATCTTCTGTTATGTTTGTTTTTGATTGGATGTATTCCATCAAATTTGTGTTTTTGGTGTCTATGGCTGTGAGCATGTTTGCTGTATATGTTTTTGTGGTGTTGGTGTGGCTGTTGTTTGCGTTGGGTTTTGAAATGTCTTCGGGAGATGTATTTTCCCCTGCTTTGTTCGTGTTTGCATTTGGTTTGGTTGTGTTTCTGCTCTTTATTTTCCTTCTTTTTGTAGCTATTTGCCATTCCTCACTGCTTTCGTCTTCCGACGAAATTTCTGAGGAATCAGAAGGGGGTAGGGGTATGTTGTGGGCTTCTATGTATGTCTGTGTAAGTGGTTGTGTTGTTGTTTTCGTTGTTGTTGGTTGTTGAGTGTTTGTGTGTGTTGAGTGCGGTATAAGGGATGGGGGATCAGTTTGTGTGTTTTCTTTGTTTTTCTGTTCCTTTGGGTTTTGCTGTTGATGGTGGTGTTGGTATTTTTTCAGGTGTCGAGTGGTTTTTGGTTGATGACGGATTAGCTTGGTGTGCTTCTCTTGTCTTCTGTGTTGATGGTGGTGTGGGTAGTAGAGCTTTTTTTCCGGAGTGCTTTGGTTGTGGTAGTGGTTGTTGTTGTTGCTCTTGGTGTGCAGTGGTTGGGCACGTCTTTTTCAAGTGTGTTTCGCTTCCACACAAATAGCAGCGTGGTCGCCTGCCCTCTACTACTATATAGAGTTTGTAGCCTCCTGGCAGTTCTATAGCGGTGGGTATCTTCTCTCTTGCTGCTTCATCCAATTGAAGCAGGAATTCGATTGATTTGCCCACATAGTCTTTCTCTCCTAGAACCGCGATTTCCAGGATGTTTGTCTCTGACATTGTCTCTGACATTTCAAAGCAGATGGCAGAGACCAACCATTGTGTTTCGACATCAAATGGTATGTTTTTTATTTGGACTTTCGTGACCCTTTTGTTTAAGTAGACTGGTATCATTAGATAGATAGATAGATAGATAGATAGATAGATAGATAGATAGATAGATAGATAGATAGGTAGGTAGGTAGGTAGGTAGGTAGGTAGGTAGGTAGGTAGGTAGGCAGGCAGGCAGGCAGGCAGGCAGACATACACATACTCATGTATATAGATATGTGTTTATGCTTTTATATATATGTAAGACACGATTTCAAAATTCCCCCTAAATAACCACAGATGCAAACAAAACTTTCGTGAAGAAGAAAAGGAAGCCTTACAAACACTGAAAAATTACAACTCAATCATCCTAAAAGAAGCCGATGAAGGAGGGATGATAGTAATCACGGACAAGGACTATTATAAAGATAAAATATTGGAAATGTTAACAAACCAAACCTACTATAAGGAAGAACCAAGGCACTCGGAAAAAAACAAACAATAATGAGTAAGATCAGAAAACTAATCAATGAATTCCAAGATTCCTTCACAGACAAAGAGAAAGATTCTATATGCAACTCTGTAATCAAAGAGAGCAATTTCTACGGATTACCCAAAATCCACAAAAGCTCCGGAATACAAAGTGCCATAAATAAGCAGAAGAACCAGTACGTAAAAAATACTAAGGCCATTAGTTGCTGGACCTCAAGCACCAACACAACAACTGAGTCATTTTTTAGATATACTCCTAAAACTTTTGTACCCTTCAATACCCAGTTATGTACGAGATGGCATAGATTTCATCCAACACATCCCTTCCACTGTTGCAGAAGGTACTATACTCGCAAGTTTTGATGTTATCAATCTCTATACTAATATACCTCACACTTTAGGCCTAGGAGCAGTCAAGCGCTGGGCAGAGAATCATAGAGGGCAGATAAATTAACCCTTCAACTGACTTCATCACCAAGGCCACACGCCTAGTACTATAAGAAAATACTTTTAGATTCGACAATAAAACATATCGACAGATAAAAGGGTTCGGCTATGGGTACGCGGTTTTCACCCTCAAATGCGAACTTAGTCATGAGATGCTTGGAAGAAAAGCTTAATGAGGAAGTAGGGAAAACTTTTGATCAGGAGCACAAGAAATATATCATTAAAAAGTGGAAACACTTCCTTGATGATTGCTTCATCTTCTGGGACAAATTGAATGAAGATCTAAATATATTTAACAATATACTGAACACACTTCATCCATCCATCAAATTCACGACAGAAGCCAGCTGTAATGAATTGCCATTCCTGGATATCCACATAAAAATACAGAACTCCACAGTCACAACAGACATATTTTACAAAAAAACTGACACACACCAGTATTCAAATTTCTACTCTTGCCATCCATCACACGTCAAAAGAAACATCCCATACAGCATGGCAAGACGCATCTGTGCTATAGTGACTGACTCCAAAATACGTGAAATCCGACTCACTGAACTCCAAGGCTTCCTCACAATGCAGAAATACCCCTTAGATTAATTAATAAGAGAATTGAAAAGGCGATGAAACTGAACATCACCCAACTACGGACACAAGGAAAAAGTTAATGAAAACACGATTCTGTTCGTTAACACACACAGTCCAGGAATAACCAACATCTTTCACACCATACAATCGAACTTAGCTATACTCCTACAAAGCCCCAAACTAAAAAATCTGATTGAAAAAATGCCTTACAGAATAGCAGATGCCAACCAAAAATCATTTAGAAAACACCTTGCAAGGACAGAATTCAAATCAGAGAATGATTCTTAGTAAAAGAATGAGGAGATAGGAGATGTGGAACATGAAACAACATCAACAACTTCAAATATTTGGAAAGTGGTTCCCATATAAAATTCAATAGTAGATCCCTTTTCAAAATAAATGCAGATATGAACTGCAAAACGCAAAATCTCATATATTGCATTACCTTCCCAAACTGCAAAGAAAATCACATTGACGAAACAAGTAATTCCCTCTGCCAACGTGCAAGAATCTATGGGCAATATAGCCGACAAGAGGAATTGTGCAAAATTCCATCTGGAAATATGCAGCGATGGAAAATTAAAAATTTTTTCCCTTTCACAAATGTGCATGGGACGATCCGCAATACCGAAAAGCAATGGAACTACATTTCATCAAAAAATTCTCTCCAAAATTGAATGTTTGAAAGAATAAGGGAGACAGTACATTGTGTATTCTAAATATAACTCAAAAAAGGAGAAAAAGAAAGAGGAAAAAAGTAGGAAAGAGGAAGCATTTTTCTGAAGAGGTCGCCATCCTTAAACCCATTCCAATACAATGGCAAATGACTAAATAAATAAATAAATAAATAAATGGTGAATAGGAAGGAAGATCCCCTTCTCTCTCTCTCCCTCTCTCTCTCTTTCTCTCTCCCTCTCTCTCCACCTATTTATCTGTCTGACTATCTATCTATCTATCAGCCTCTCTACCTACCTATATTTCTATCTATCCATCACCATTATCAATGGAACCTCACCCCAAAAAAAAACAACGTTCTCTTCTTCTAAACAAAACCTAAAAAATCATCTGTTTTATATAAATGAACAAGCTGTTTGTACATTCACAAAATTTTGACAAGTTCAAGAAACGAATGAAAGCGCTAATAATTAAGAAATAAAAAGATTCTTTCCAAAATTCTGACCACATTTTCTCTCTCTCTCTCTCTCTCTCTCTCTCTCTCTCTGTATGTATATATGTATCTATATGTTTGTATGTATGTATGTATATAGAGAGGGGGGGTCCAACTCCCAACTCCAACGTCCTAATCATGGATCTTGGGAAACACAAAAGGGAAGGCTGAAGTACGGTTGGGCCTTTGATGACCCTGGACAGCTATGGTAACAGTGAAGGCCTGTCAAGAACGTTGAAATTGTAGGCTGAAGGAGCTCTGGTACTGCCGTTCGGGCTGGTGTCATGGCGAGCATTGTTTCAAGACCACCCGTTTCAACCACATGATGAACCGCAGAGTACGCCTTAGAGTGAAGTGTGTGGGCACTGGTTTCGTGAACCGTCATCTACCCTAATAAAAATCACGCAAACGGCCCATCAGGACCTTGTATGATGCTCTCCGTCTTTTCTTCAAGTTCAATGGCGATGTCCCCGCGGGAAACAGAAGCAGGCTTGGCACGCTGGAAGCTTCTAGCTCGTGAACACACATTGGTGACGTGCATGTGATGGTCGTTTTCTCCATGAAGTAGCAATGACACTGTACTTCGGCAGCTGTGTACGTGTCAGGGATGGCCTATTTAGAAGCACGGCAGTCCTACCTGTACAGGTAAATCCATAGAAAAAGTATGGTAAACATCGGTCACTGCTCATTGCATCTGGTTGGTTTACTGCGACCGGCGGACACCCATCTCGATGGTAGAAAATTTCGATCCTATTCTCTGTCTTGGGGAGCGTGGAATGTGAGAACTTTGATGGACATGCAAACCACAAACCAACCTGAAATGTGTACCATGCTTGTTTCCCAAGAACTTGCACGCTTCAGCATTGACGTAGCCACTCTGGGTGAAACTCGTTTTCCTAGTGACGGCAGCATGAAAGAAGTTGGCTACACGTTCTTTTGGAAAGGATAGGATGCCAATGAACCTCGCATCCATGGCATTGGACTTGCCATCAAAACCGAGCTGGCCCCAATATCAAGAAGTGAACATCTGATGACCACCTGAATTCGCTTCTCAACAATGCCTATTTTACGCTGCCTTCAGTCTATGGTCCAACTCTAAACTCAGATGAGGAAATAAAAATGCTTCCTACAACTTTCTCAACGCTACCATCCAAACCGTTCCGCGAAAGGATAAACTGATCATCCTTCACAATTTCAATGCCCGAGTCAGTCATGATCATCATTTCAAGCAAGGCGTCCTCAGAAAATACGAGATTGGAAACTGCAACGCCAATAGACTCCTCCTCATCACCATCATCATCATCATCATCATCATCATCATCCTTGGGCTCTGTGTAGAAAACATCCTGACAATTACAAACATCTTCATCCATCTTCCAACCCACCACAAAACAACCCGACAACATCTGATGTCAAAACAATGGCACATGTCAAATTATGTGTTGACAAGGATCTAAGACAAGGACGTGAGGATCACCATATCCTTGCTGGACACTGATGATTGCTGGACCGATCACCAACTTGTGATCTCTCGTCTCAACTTTTCCATCCGTCTACCCCCTCGGTACTCTAATACTCAAAAGCACAAACCAAGGTATGACTCACAAATTGAAGGCCTCAGGAACGTCCCAAGTCTTCCAAGAAGCAGTTAACCAACATTTGAAGGAAAGGCAGAAGGGGAATCTTTCACCAAATGATTGGAACACTCTGCATGATGCTATAACATCTGCTGCAGATGAGGTCCTCGGCTACTCAAAGTGCCAGAACCAAAACTGAAAACAGTGAAGAGATTGAACATCTGATCAGTAAGAAAAGAGTAGCACGTATTGCTTTTGAAAACCATCCGAAGAGAAGTAACAAGAAATGCCTCAAACAAGAAGCGCAGATGTACCAAAGGCGCCTCAGAGAGATCCAGAATTCCTGGTGGCAAGCGAGGGCTGTTGAACTCCAGGGCTATGCAGACCAAGGAAACATGCATCGCTTTTATACAGGGATCAAGAAGATTTTCGGCCCCATCAGGTCATCTACTGGTGCCTTGAAAACTGCTGACGGCCAAACCCTCACCACAGAAGAGATCATGCATCATTGGAAAGAACATTTCCATCTTCTGCTGAACAACCAATCTCAAACCCCAGAAGACCTTTTGAGAAATACTCCGCAGCGACCTGTCAAACTATGGATTGCCTTTCCTCCATCAATCCAGGAATTCATGAAAACCATCGAATGAAAAAAACTTGAAAACTCTCCTGGTCCAGACATCTCCCCAGAGATTTTCACACATGGTGGATACGGATTGAGAACCAAACTGTTCTACCTGTCATTGAGATTATGGGATACCAAGACAATTCAGAGAGGGTGGTGTTTTCCCATTCGCCAAAAGGAACTCACCCATTTGATGAAAATTTTTTATCTGGAATTCAGCAGTACGGTGAAATTCTTAGGCCTAAAAAGGATATGCGATCTTTCAGCTATGCATAACTTCTGTTTTTTAGATCTACTAACCTATGGCATGGACGATTTTTGACTTGACTTTATGCGGCGTGGAGTTGGTCTTCAAACCCCATACGCGTAATTCTTCTTTGCATCTCAATGATGTTCTTCTAACATACTGAGTGCTATTGGAAGGCTTTCTTCAGAGTATCAATGTCTCATTTTTCACTAATTCTCTAATTACAACTAATTTTCATCTCTGCCTCGCAACACTCTATAATGAACCCATTCAGCGCTTGCTGGAGATCACCTTCTCATGAGCTAAGTAGCACCACGTTGTCTGCAAATATCAGCCAAATGGTTACTACACCCACCAGTTGGGGTACCACTTCCACAACAGCCGCGGATGTTAGTCTAGTTCATAAAAATTATGAAAAGTCGAGGTGACAATACATACCTCTACCCACGTTGAAAGATTTCAAAATAGCATCATTTACCCAAATACAGACGGCTGGACATTCATAAATGGACTTCACGATAACAGGTAGTTACCCATTAATCCCGAACTCCTGCAAAACCCTCTATAGCATGTTCTACGGCACGCAGTCATTTGCCTTTTTGAACTCAACAAAGCAAGTGTCCACTGCTTGACAATATTCCTACTTTTTCTCGAATATTTGCCGTAGAGTGAATATCTGGTTGGTTGTGCAGCATCTAGGACGGAAGCAAGACTCTTCTCAGTTAGCTTGGGAGTAACAATTTCCCTACATCTCTTTTCCAATCACCTACCATAGACTTTACCAAGGTGGTTAAATAAGGAAATTTCTATATATGATCACTCTTTCTTATCTCCCTTTTTAAAAATTGGGATTGTCACTCCAGATTAACGTTGCTTTAGTGTCTTTCCAGAGGTCCCAGCCACCTGGCAGACACAAGTCACCCAGAGAGTACTGTCTCTATTTTAAGCTTTTAATATTTCAGGCCAGTTTTCATCTTCCTCCGTAGCCTTGCCACATTTAAGCGCTTTAAACACTCGTATGACTTCAGCCTCTGTGAGAGTGGTCTTCGCCCCTAGATGCACCTCATGTCCACCAGAAAATGTTATCATGATCAGATTTAGATCACCAAAGTATTTTCTCCGCCTCCCAAGGATACTCTTCTCAGTAGAGAGAAGAACCACTGACAAGGCTCTTAAGGACTTTTTTTTTTCATTTATATTTCATATTTTTCACTTGTCACTTTTCCTTATCATTTTTATTTAAAATAAAAGGCATACTGATTATAAAGAAAGTAAACAAAGTTATAAGTTTCTGTCAAATTTATACAAATTTGAGGAATCTTTATATTTATTCTATTTCTTGCAATAGAATAATTATGTAAATATACATAAGATCTTTTTCTTGGTAATAAAAATCTTTCAATGGTATTTTTAATGTGGAAAACATTTTTGGTTAATTTAGTTTTTATAGGTTTTTTTTTTCTTTAACCCTTTTGTTACCAAACCGCCCGAAACCGCCCGAAATTACCTATTCATATTTAAATGAGAATATCAGAGTAAATCTCTTTAGTACATTCGTGAAAACATGTATTATACTTCGTAAACAGTTCAACTACAGTTTTGTACAAAAATCGAAGTGTAATTTTAATTCCGTGAATTATGGGAGATTTTTTTCCGAAATTTGTTCCTATTGTGTTTTCAAAATTTGTAATTCTGACAAAAAATGGATACGAATTTCATTATATCAAGCAGCGAGTCAGAATTGGAAGGATTTTCTACTGAAGACCTTCATAAATCTAACTCTATGACTGAAAAAAAAAAAGCATGTGGTATTTGATAATGAATCTGATGTTTCATTTTCCGAAAGTGAAAACAGTGAATCCGAGAGCTCCGACAGCGATAAAGAAAATGAATTGGCACCTGAATGGAGTGAAAATTTAAAAACTGTTTCTTTCGGTGATTTTTCTGAAGAAACTGGACCAAGCCACAGACTTTCCCAGAAGAGTAAAGCCTTAGACTATTTCTTTTTACTTTTTCGAATGAGCCCATTTGAAATCATTACGGCAGAAACGAACTGTTACGCTAAACGTAAACAAAGCGAAAGAAAGGATAGTTTGTTATTTCCCACAACCTTAAATGAAATTAAGGCCTATTTTGCCATAAATATTATTATGGGTATCAGAAAGTTACCCAGAATAACAAATTCTATCGTAAAATTTTGTTGTATACCCAATTGAATATTAGCTAATAACCCATTTTCTATAGCGATGTTTGAACAAAATTTTAATAATTTTATATATTGTTGAATTTACCTGTATATACCTGCAATTAGAGTCACTTTGTGACAAAAATTATAGTATAGAATTGGTTGAGAACATTTCATTAAATTATCTTCCAAAATTCATGTTAATATATTGATAAATAAAAAAGTTATAGTTGTTTAATGAAACCAGACTAAATTTATGATTATGTTAGAAATTAATTACAACACATAACGGGTGTATTTTGGTCAGAAATATAGTAACGAAAGGGTTAATTTACCCGTCCGGACACAACCATCTACAGACAAGGTCTTCACAGCTGCATAAAGTGATGGAAGAAGTGTGTCCCCAAGGACTAATAATTATGCCAAATTTCGTTTATCCCACTCCTTGTAAAGTGGATCAGGGGAAACCTTTAATGAACACCCCTCGTAGATGAGTACTTCAACCCCCTCCCATTATCAACCTTATTTTTATCTTATATGGCTTAAATATAGGCAGTTCCATACAGAATTTTCTACATAGAGGAGTTAGACACTGAAGAACGAGGTGTACTTGTACATTTGACTTCTTGTCTTGCACTTTTTCATGTTCAATTAATTAAAATTATTATCACACGCGCCTACGTTTTACCAGCTAGTATTTATATAAATATGTATATGTAGAATAGTTTCTGTACACCAAATTTGACTCACAGGGTGGAGAAACTGAAATTAAAACAATGTGTTTGCAAGGTTGAATTCTTAATTGTACAGTCATGAATGCACATGTGTGGAACAAATTACATGATACACTAGGAATATGTAAATGAATTTATTCTCTATAATACACCATTTCCAGCTTTACTCGACTCCTAGACAGACAATACGTGTTTAATAAATGAAAAATTGCGTTTTGACTTCACTAAGTCTCACTCGGCTACAGCGCAGTCAGAACCTCATTCGATTTCTCTTTTAAACTGTTTAAATATCAGTCATATATTGAGGAAAACCACACAACAGAGAGCTTATAGAGAAGTTTATATTCAAAATAGAATGACATTTCTAAACACCTGAAAATACTGTAGATATATTTGCACATCTGCTTTATATATGAATGTGTGTGTGTGTGTGTGTGTTATACGTAATAAAAGATGTTAATCTTTTTAAATATTTTGATATGAACCATTTTAAAAAGAATTGAATTTTGAAAAGAGACTTTGAAGAGACTGTTTTGGTATTGCTGAAAATACTGGCAGAAATATAATTGATAATATGATAGTAGGATAGAGAGCAGACAGAAGAAAGCAAAAAACTGCTTCGTTTGTTTGTAGAAAAGGAAACGGAAATATAATGGCTTTTTGCATGAGAAATTATTAATATAAAAGAGGAAGATTTAGTAAAAAAAAAAAAAACTGAAGACATCTATGAATGAGAAAAGAAATAAAGTCTCTAATAAGACAGGAATAATCAAAATTTACTCCAAAAAATATTGATTTATTACTGTTTTCATTTCGTATTACTTTGTTTTGGCTTTTCTGAAAACAGTTAAAATGTTGAGGAGCCATTCCAGTCGAAATAGACGATGGAAATTAGAATAATTTTTAGACACAATCTTAAAGCTGATGCACTTTAATAATCTCAAACCTTTTAGTAATAAAAGAAATAAAAGGAAAAAAGTCGTAGAAGTATATTTGTCATATACATCATGGCTTTCTATTTTGCATTAAAGGAAGTAAAAAGCAAAAAAAATTATTTCTGGTTTCATCTACAATTAAAATCAATAATGTAGAAAATAATATTTTTATGTGATGTCATTTATTTACCAAGTTAGTTTTTATTCATATATTTGTTTCAAATATACATCGTATTTCTTTAATGGCATTTTCTATTATTTACTGTGCAATTTTTTTAAACAATGAAAATGACAAGCCTGCTGTGAATCAAGACAAAATAAATAGCAAAATAACTGAACCAAATTCTGTATTGAGAGTATTTTTCCAATGTAATAGAATCTATTGTCTGGTTCTACATATTTAAATATGGGTGCAAGAGGTTAAGTATAGAACAAATTTACTTGGAAAATATAAATTTGAATACATAAAGTAACATTTTCTATACATATGTACTTGTGCACGAGTGGTGGGAGGGTTAGGGGTGGTGTATATACATTCCTATATCATTACTGTTTATTATTTTTCTGTTTTCTTTGTTTTTATTTGTTGGTCATTTTGCTAATTTCAATGATGTATGTGAAGGAATATAAATGCTAGCTCAAAAACATTTTACCCCTGATGATGTACCAAGTTTCAACTGACACAAATGGAGTCATTTGTACAGTAAATACTCAAATAGTAAGTATATTAACTCTGTGTGTTAAAATGCATAGAATATTTGTGGTCTTTCTCTCTCTCTCTCTCTCTCTCTCTCTCTCTCTCTCTCTCTCTCTCTCTCTCTCTCTCTCTCTCTCTCTCTCTCTCTCTCTCCATCTATCTATCTATCTATCTATCTATCTCTATCTATCTATCTATCTATCTATCTATCTGTGTGTTTGTGTGTGTGTGTGTGTGTGTGCCACTTTAAAAGTATATACCTCAAACAAGACTTAGTGCTGCCATTTCGAGTCAACGGTTATCCTGTGGCGGTGAGAAATAACCCAGAAACCATGGTCCATGGGTACCGTTTAAGGCTGAGTGGGAACATTAGCTCCCTTGTTCGAGGTATAAGGATGCAGTTGTGCATCGGTAGCCTGCTGGTAAAGTCAACTTGAGAGGTATAGAGAAAATATTAAATTACCAGAATCTAACCATTGAGTTATAAAGGCTATGGAAAGTGAGGGTAAAGTGCATTCATAGATGATTTAGGAAAAATCCCTAGAGAAGTGAACAGATAGATAGAGAAAAAAACCATAAAACCTAGTTTAGTGCCGCTCCAGAAAGCAGTATTATTAAAGACAAGCAGACTACTTTGGAGGGTTCTTTGCTTTTAGGGTCACTTGTAGCCCATATTAGGAAGTTTTCTTTTCCAACAGTCTAATCTGTTATGCATGTGAAATATCAATATTAAATTAATTAATTTGTGAAAACAATGTAAAATTCAGAAAAGGAAGAGAGATGAAGAGAAAATATAGATTCTCTCCAAAAGAAGAACTGCTTTCAGCAAAAGAAACACTGCAACCAAAATTCCAAGCAAAAGCTGGAAGAATATAAAGATTTGAGAAGAGAAACAGGTTTTGCAAGCAAACTAAGCTGCTCGCATCCAATGTGAAAACATTCTACAGAAAAATAGGGAGGGAGAAAATAACAGTTGAAGATTTCCCTCCCATGGAAGAAGTTGAAAACTTTTGAAAAGATATCTGGTGTGAGGAAAAGACATACAATGAAAACGCAGACTGGATTATATGCACAGAAGGATCCTACCAAAATTTACTAGAACAAGCATGGGAAGACATCGCAATAGAAGACGTAAGGATGACACTCAAGAAGGCCCATAAATGGAAAACCCCTGGTAATAATAGGGTGCCAAATTTCTGCCTCACATCGCCCCCTTGTGCACACGGAAAGTTAGTTCAGTTATTCAATGAAATTATTTGAGATCTTAAGAAAACACCTGACTGGTTAGCACTCCTGAGGAATAATGAAACCAAATTTCCCAAAAACTATCGGCCCATAATATCTCTGTCTACCACGTATAAAATTTTAGCATCCATCTTCGTGGAGAAAACATACAAATTTATGGAACAGAACGATATTTTCCCCACTGAACAAAAAGGGTGCCGACGAGACTCATATGAATGCAAAGACCAACTCTTAATTAATTGCGTGATCCTTGAGAACTGTCATAACAAATGCAGAAATCTCAGTCACGCATGAGTTGATTATAAAAAGGCCTTTGACAGCATACCACATTCATGAATCTTGAAATTGTTGGATATTTTCAAAATTTCTCTTGTGATTTCAAACTTCCTGAAGCACGATATGTCAGTGTGAAATACGAATCTCCAATTATACCACTCTAATGAAGTACTGACCACAAACAATATTAATATCAACTGCAGCATTTTCCAAGGTGACTTACAGTCACTTTTAATTTTTTGCATAGCCTTAATACTCCTTACAAGTGAACAGAACAGGATATGGGTATAAAACTGATGACAAAAATAAGCCATTTAGTTTATATGGATGACTTAAAACTCTACGTCAAAGACGTTAATGAGCTTGAAGGTTTATTGCGAACTGTGAAAGCATTCAGTGATGACATCAGGATGGAATTTGGTCTCGATAAATGTGCCAAGGCCACTTTCTAGAAAGGGAAATTAAAGACCTCACATTCAGTGGTATTAGATGTTGACACAGTTATAAAACAACTTGACCAGGAACAAACTTTCAAACACCTCAGAATAAATGAGGGCTCTGGTATTCAGCATGCAAGCATGAAAGCATGAAAGAGAAGATCAGGAAGAAATGTTACAGGTTAATCCGAGTTAAATGCACGTAACAAGGTGTTAGCTATAAATTCCTTAGTAGTCCCAATTGTTATTTACACTTTCAACATGTTGAACTAGAATATGAGCAAAATAAGGAAGATTGACAGGAAAATCCATTAGCTGCAGACTCGCTATAAGATGCACCACCCAAAAGCAAACGCAGATCGTTTTTACCTTCCCAGAGCCCAAGGAGGTCGAGGCTTGATCCAATTTGAAATCTCTTACAGAACCACCAGAATTGGGCTGACAAAATATCTGGCAACATCTAACGACTGGATGTTATAACTCGTTAAAAACCACGAGAGATGTAAGAAGCTTCATTCTGTCATGAAGGAGAGCAAAAAATTTACTAATGAGTTCATGCCTGATATCCAGATTGAACAACACGATGAAAGTGTGGCAACCGTTGTTGCAAAGAAAGTGAAATAAATGGCAAAGCAAAAAGTGATTAAACAATTGGCTGATAGGTTTGAACAAAATCCTCTGCATAGCAAATATGTGGCCCATAGCAAACAAGCTAATGTAGACCAAAAGCACACATATCTGTGGCTAGGGAACTCAGGTCTAAAGGCAGAGAGTGAAGGGTTTATCTTAGCTGCTCAAGATCAGAGTTTATTGACCCAGAACTACAAATCCAATGTAAAGAAAAATGGAGTAGACCCAAAGTGCTGATACTACATCTTGTTTTAACTTTCATCGTTTAAATCTTAAGAAGGTCTTACAGGCTTTTAGAATCCCAGATATCATGATCATTTGTAGCTTATAAATTAAGGATTTGTATTCTCTCCCTAAGATCCTAAGTTCAGCCATACTTTGGTCCAGATGAGTAGATATAAATATATATCCTGTTGCTCCAATAAAAATTGGTACTGGATTTGCAAACTCGTTATCAATAGTTTATATATGCTCTCTTTCTCTTGTATTTTTCTAACCACATTTGTGTCCAGGGGGTAGCTGATCCCCACTACAGAATACATCTTTTCTTTGTGGTCCCACGCAACGATATCTGACTGATTGTGTTTTAATTTCGTGGCTATTTTAATTTTCAAGGTCTACCAATATTCTTTTGACCAATTGGTCTTAAAATGGTCAGCTTCGTCTGTAGGGTTTTTTGGGGGGCGGGGGGGGGTCCATTATTCTGTTCCAGACTGTTCTGGTTGCCTCATGGAGAAAATAATATCTGGAAGACCAACTATCACTGTTGATAATAATGTGGTTGATGTCTTCAGGCTTGGTCTTACAAAGCTTACATTTGTTGTCTGTCAACGTTTTCTGTCTTTTATTCTGTAGGTACTTAGTGGGAATCTCTTATTCTTAGATTCTTGATGTAGACATCTATCACTTCTCAGTGAACTGGTCCATTTTCTCATTCTGTTGTTCTGATAAATAGATTTAACCAATGCTCCTTGGAGAGAGATTTGTATCAGCTCTTATTTCATACAAGCTTTCCTCAATTTCATTATCCTAATTATGTTGTTGGTTTCGTGGACACAAACTTGGACAAGATACTTACTGGTCTCATTCCTCTGCTGCAGATGTTGTTTCGAATCACAATCCATGCCTCATATGACATCAACACAAATTTAAGACTATGGTCACCATGCTTACATCGGAAGTATAGCCTGTCTACATCGCCATTGATGTATGTGTGTGTGTGTATGTGTGTGTGTGTGTGTGTGTGTGTGTGTGTATGTATGTATGTATGTATGTATGTATGTATGTATGTATGTATGTATGTATGTATGTATCATGCATGCATGTATGTATGCATGCATGTATGTATGCATACATGTATGTATGCATGCATGTATGTGTGCATGCATGCATGTATGTATGCATGCATGCATGTATGTATGCATGTATGTATGAATGCATGAATGTATGCATGTATGTGTGCATGTATGTATGCATGCATGTATGTATGCATGCATGTATGAATGCATTATGCATGTATGAATGCATATATGTATGCATGTATGTATGCATGCATGTATGTATGCATGCATGTATGTATGCATGCATGTAGGCATGTATGTGTGCATGTATGTATGTATGCATGTATGTATTATGCATGCATGTATGCATGTATGAATGCATGCATGTATGCATGTATGTATGCATACACACATGCATGTGTGCATACACGCATGCATGCATGTGTGTAAGTATGCATGCTTGTATGCGTGTATGTATGTATGTATGTATGTATGTTTGTGTGTGTGTGTGTATGTATGTATGTATGTATGTGCGTGTGTGTGTGTGTGTATGTATGTATGTATGTTTCTGTGTGTGTGTATGTATGTATGTATGTATGTATGTATAGTTCAATGACGATCATATCAGCAATTACGATGATTTCGCGTGAAATTAATATTAAAAAATTTGTCAAAGTGATACGTTACGGATGAGTGGAACAGTGTGAAAGAAATAATAAGTGCCTGCTACAGAAGACTTGAAAACGATGCCATTCGAAGGAAAAATACACTTTTATGGAAAAGGAAAATATTCTTTCCTACTCTAGGCACAAGGCCCGAAATTTGGGGGGAGGTCCAGTCGATTAGAGTGTTCCCAGTACGTAACTGGTGCTTAATTCATCAATCCCGAAAGGATAAAATGCAAAGTCGACCTCGGCGGAATTTGAACTCAGAACATAAAGACAGACGAGAAAAAGGAAAATATTGTCGTTACTTGATAGTTAAGACTTGCAATTATAGAGACAAGGGAGGTAACTCTTGAATTATTTATCATGAGTTAGTTCCCCTATAGAACAAATCGTTATGAACGTTTCTACTTCTAAATGAATGTTTTTCTAACAAGGTCATGGGCGCAAGACTTCTGTAGCAACCAATCATTTATGAGGTAGAGAGTAACGAGTTTGCCCCAATTTCATAAGGTGCCTACTTTATGTTTATAAATATATTCGTCTTACAAGAAACTACAAGTTAAAACAACCGTCAATAAATTGTATTTCGTATGAAATATATATATTTAGAAGGAAAATATACTATTAACACTTGGTTGACAGGAGTTCTTCCTATGAAGATTTCTCCTGCTACCTGCTCACCCCGTAGCGAGGTTCCACTTACAAGGCATTAATTAGGGGATAGACTCTCAGAGATAATTGAAAAATTATTTGCTTTCTTAAGGAAAATGTCAAAGAAATAATTGTTTGATTTTTTTCTTTTTTTAACATCAGAATTTTCTTACCTTGAACTAACGACTAACAGCGTTATTTTCCTTTGATGTTTAATTCTTAGCTGTGTGTATTAATTGGTAATGGAAACTTAGTATACTCAGCATATGATAATATTGTATGGAACCACGCAGACTTCAGGTTAGTCATTCATTGACTTCACATCAAGTTTTGCTGCTTGATTATGAAGAGGTAAGATCTCTCACTTTCGACCTGGAATTTTGTAGGATAAAATTATTAGAAACGATCTATTACAAGACACCATCATGGCACTACCAACTAAAAGAAGAGGACATGAAGTAACCTTGAAGTTAATATCTGTAAACTATCGAAGAACATAATTATTGCATTACTGCAAGACATATGGTGTGAAAGAAAGGGGATCTGAGACTGGCGGGTAAATGAAGAGGTATGACATTCTTATTGGTGGCCACTTGGTATGGTACAGGAATATGACTATACGTTATGCAATGGCACCAAATATGTATCTTGCACTTTATCGTACTAAATCTAACCCAGATTCCAACAAAAGATTTAAGGCAACTGCATCCTGTTGAACTAGATTCAGTAAAAAAACGAATCTGTTGTAGCGATAATCAATATTAAAACTGTAAGGAAAAGTAATTCTTGCTATTTGAAGGCTTTCAAAATCACATCCCCGCATTCTTGAAATGCTGCCCATTGTGGTAGGGAGTTGGCAATATCAGAACTACAGCTATATCCTTAAAATTAGCAAGATTCAATCAGGACATTTTGATCAGTTAGTATAGCCCAAAGCCTATATTATAGTTTGAAAATTTGGAACTCATCCTACAAAATAACTAAACATATACAATATATATATCAGATTGTATGATGCTTGCGTATGAACTGCAATGCTAATGATAGTGAGATATAAACCCTGACTGCAAAGACTAGAAAGACGTTAAGCCAGCATGCTTGTTTGGGTGTGCAATAGAAGTGTACATGAATGTGAAGTACAGTGTGTGGAAAGAAAAACTGAGCATCAGAGGAATCAGATGCGGTATACAGGAGCGAAAACAGTTTTGGAATGGTCATGTAAGGCATATGGATGAAAACATCTGCATAAAGAGGTACCAATTACTTACAGTGAATGGAACCTATGGAAGAGAAAGAGAGAGAGAGAGAGAGACCAAGGAAGTTATGAGATGAAGTGGTAAAGACTGATCTCAGGATGTTAAGCCTCATAGAGAAAATGACAAAGAACTAAAATGATTGGTGATATACAGTGCTCAAGTAAACCCACTCTGCTATCCCCAAAATTCCAAAACTGAGGTTCTGTAAACATAATATATACAATTTTGTCTTTTTCCCATGTCCCTGTCAAGCCTACATTTGTCATTTCCACACCCATCTCCCTATCACAAATCCCTCTATCACTCTTCTATCTACTGTATTATTCTGCTCCTGTAATTAATAAAAGCAGAACCCATTACTACATATCATGTTGTCACTCTTTCTGTACTGCTATATATAGGGGGCTGTTTGTGCTTGATTACAGCTCCCCGTTTTTCTGCTAGAATGCTGGTCAATTCATTTGAGTTCGCTTCAAACCAATCGGGCATTTTCCATTCTTTTTCTTCCCAAATACACGAAGGCCAATGCTGTAGCATCTCCTTCGGGTGGGATGGCTGTGATAGACTGTTTGAGGGTTTTGCTTTGACAGGGTCCCCCGATCCTTTATCAGCTGGGCGATGCAGAAACTGGGGATTGACAAGTGGTTAATAAGAGCTGTACAGGGATGCCATTAGTAAGGTAAGGTTCAGCAATGAGTATAGTGAAGAATTTCGAGTACAAGTAGGGGTTCAACAAGGATCATCCCTCAGCCTCCTTTTATTCATCATAGTCCGCCAAGCAATAACAGGGGAATTCAAGACAGGTTGCCCCTGAAAACTCCTCTATGCTGATGGCCTGGCCCTCATAGTGGAATCACTACCAGGACTAGAGAAGAAATTTCAGGTGTTGAAGCAAGGTTTAGAATCAAAAGGCCTAGAAAGTAGGAAGGCGAACACATTACAAACCCCTTCAGGTAGGTGGCCCTGCTTGATCTGTAGAAAAGGTGTAGGTAGAAATTGCATAAGATGTACCCAGTATAAGCTATGGACACATAAGAGGTGCAACAACATCAAAGGAAGGTTAACTGGGAAGATAGCTTTTGTGTGTGGCAGATGCACAGGGGCAATCAGAAAACTGATTCCATCACATGCTAGGGGGAGAAACTAGAAATAGTTGATAGCTTTCACTACCTAGGTGACCAAACCTGTAGTTGGGGGTGGATGCTAGAAGAGTATTGCCACTAGAATAAGAATAGCCTGGGCAAAGTTCAGAAAGCTCTAACCACTACTTGTGACAAAGGGCCTCTCACTCAGAGTGAAAGGTAGATTGTATGATGCATGTGTGCGAACTGTCATGCTACATGGCAGTGAAACATGGGCCATGACTGCTGAAGACATGCATAGGCTTGAAAGAAATGAAGCTAGTATGATCAACTGGAGGTGTAATGTCAGTATGCACACACTACAGAGTATAAGTGCCTTGAGAGAAAAATTGGACATAAGAAGCATCAGATGTGGTGTGCAAGAGAGACGTCTGCATTGGTATGGTCATGTGCAACGTATGGATGAGGAGAGCTATATGAAGTACCAATCCCTAACAGTGGAAGGAACCCATCTTAGAGTGAGATGCAGGAAGACTTGGGATGAGGTTTGGAAGCATGACCTTCGAACATTGGGCCTCACAGAAGCAATAACAAAAGACCGAGACCTCTGGACGTATGCTGTGATTGAGAAGACCCAGCAAGGAAAGTAAAATCACAGCCATAGCCTACACCAGTGTCGCATAACCAGCCCATTTAAAAACTACCTTTGAATCGTCGGGTAACATGCCATGCTTGAGGAGACCTAATGAGTCAAGTAAATCAAAATCAAATCACAATCAAATGGAAATTGTAGTTGTGGCCGATGCCAGTGCCACCTGACTGGTTCCCATGCTGATGGCACACAATAAGCACCATACATGCATGGGTTGTTGCCAGTGCCATCTGACTGGCTCCCCGTGCCAGTGGAATGTAAAAGGCACCATCCAAATATGGCTGATGCCAGTGATGATTGAGTGGCTCCCGTGCTGGTGGCACGTAAAAAGCACCCACTACACTCTCAGAGTGGTGGGCGTTAGGAAGGGCATCCAGCTGTACAAACACTGCCAGATTAGATTGGAGCCTGGTGCGACCTCCTGGCTTGCCAGTCCCCAGTCGAACCGTCCAACTCATGCCAGCATGGAAAACGGACATTAAACGATGATAATGATGATGATGAAGAAAGCATTATATGGATTGGCAGTGGTGCTGGTATCGTAAGTGATTAATTGATTATTGATGTCATTATGTTCATTAATTATATTATTATCATTGTAGCAATCATTGCAATTGTAAATCGATTGCTTTTTATTTATCTTGGGCTTCTGAGATAACTTTGTATTGGTTTTTCTATTATTATGTTTGGTATTATTAGTTTCATTTAAAATGATCTTAGGTTTGTTATCTTTATCAATTCCTTTTTCATATGTAGTTAGGTTGCCTGTTATATGTTTATTTTTAGTTATATAACTATTTACGGTGGTATTACAAAGTTTACCAGTTTTATTTTTTTGCTTGTAATTATGTTCTCTTTATT